>NC_059158.1:72989281-73174281 GCF_019923935.1 Bubalus bubalis | reverse complement strand
TGACTCAGCGCTGGTGAAAACTGTAGACAGCTTTGGGACAAAGGCCAGGAGCTGGATGAAGCATGTAAGAACAAGAAACACAAGAGGGACCAGGCAGTTACCCAGGACTGGTCTTCTGTCGCTTGGCTCATGAAGAACAGGAGACAAGAGTGAGCAGTGACATGGAGAGCAGAAGAACCCTGCTGGTGTCCAGCAGGAAGGTATAGTGTCCCACCTGTGCTGAGGACAGATATTTTAGGGACATAGTCCATCATGCTGTTTAAGGAAAACGAGAGTGTACATCCATATTGCTTTCTCCCTGCACTCAACCACTCCTTTTCTTTATCATCTACTGTTCCTAAGGCAAGAAGCATGAGTCATTCCACCTAAATTAGGTAGCCAGCCTGTACGCATTATTTAATATATGAAGTTATCCTATCCATTGCACATTTTAAAGTTAGCAAATTCTGCTCCTGATCGTCTTTGTGCAATGTACAGAAACGGCCTCTATTTACTCTACTTTAGGAAAACCCACTGGAGGTCCAGGAAGAAAAGCACAAATTACAGTGGATCCAAATCAAAGTCTGACCGGTTCACAACAGTACCATAAATGATGCTCAAACTGGATAATCATATCACACTCCATCCTGCAAATGCATTTTTAAATGCATTTAAAAAATGCATTTTTAAAAGAAAAATGAATATTCATTTATGATAAAGGTATAAAGATATCAGTCAGTGTATTATCCAAGATCCTCTTCCTGAGACATCTTTCCAGTGTTAGCACAAGGAATAGGTGTGTGGGGAAACTGGTTTTGTTTTTTCCTATAGATATCATGAATTACATAGCTTATCGGATTTTTTTTCTCTTCTCACCAGCTGCAAGAAAGATCAGAGTCAAATTGGAAACACTATTTAAATATTGCCTCTAGCAAGTATTTAGGTATTTGTAATAAGTACCTCATTCCTCACTCCATTTTATTTCCCAACTGTTTCTCTTTCTCACTAACTTTTAAAAAGTTACCTCTACTCTGTATAAAAAGTTATGGGATCAGACATCATTTATGACCATCTTAGTTCTGGAAATACAAAATTTGGGGTTATTGGAATGTGGGTATATGCTATAGCTAACAATATGGGGATGACTGAGTTCACCAGTAAAAAGCATAAAAAAGCAAGAGGAGGACCAAAAGCAATGTCAGCCACTAATGGTGGGGTGAGTGGAAGAAGGACAACCAATGAAGAAGACTGGAAAAGGAGCCAGAACTAGCAATGATGCTGAGCGAGTGACCTTGCTGGTGGACCAGCTGGAGTGCCCAGGGTCAACAGCGCTACAGCAGCAGGCAGCGGAGAAGGACGTTGAGCGGGGCATTAACTGAACACCTGTGACTTTTGCAAGGGTACTTGCAGTAAATTCTCAAGGTGGAAGCCAGACTCTAGAGTTAAAGTGGAGGGGGAGGCATCAGGAATAAAATTTTCTTTTTCAGATACTTGGCTGGGAAGAGGAGGGAATGAGGTAAGTGTCAGAGAGGCAGGATGCAGGAAAGATTCTTTGGGTATGTCAAAAGCCTGAGTTTCTGGGCTGAATAGAAAAGTGCTAGTGAAGAAGAGATGCTGGAGGGGACAGGAGAGTGAAGGGGGAAACTGGGAAGAGAAAAACAGATGATACAGTCTTGAGACAGAGGCTGAGACAGTCTTGAGACAGAGGAGATGTAATCAGAGGAAAGGATCATCTCTAGAAATCCATCAGGTCACCAGGGAAAAAAGACCAGTCTAGCAAGTTATTTGACACAGCATGCGTGCATTTTTAAAATGTTTCAGCTTGTTCTGTTGCACTTTTGAAGACAGAGCCATGGTGACCTATTTAGAAGCCAGCCAATAGGAATAGTGGCTTAAAGTATTGTGTTTTGTTTTTTTAAGTTAATCATCCTGGAAAATTTCAGCAGTGCCTAGGAAAAATCTTCCCCTACTTTTTTTTTTTTTGTTCTTTTTTCCTGTTTTGATGTAACCATTAAAGTATTAAAAACACATTCTTTTTAAATACTAATGAATACCTAGATAAAATATTCCATGAATGAATACTTACTGTTTGTGGGGTGGAAAAATAAAGGTTTGCCAACAATGAACACTGGGGCTCCCAGACGTGCACTTCCAGATCTCATGCCTTCAGATCCTCTCCACATAGGTATTATGTCCTCTGTGTTCATGGACAGGGGACTCAAGCTGAAACTAGAAACAATTCCAAGTTGTACCCACATCCATCTCATATGGCACCTCCTGCTGGAAAAAAAATGACCACCTGAATCATAAAAAGTGTACAGGAAAACAAGCACTTTTATGCAACTTGATATTGTGAATACTTTTGTCTATGATTATTCACAATGAAGGGCCTTCCTTGATGGCTCAAGCGGTGAAGAATCTGCCTGCAATGCAGGACGTTCAGGTTTGATCCCTGGATCGGGAAGATCCTCCGGAGGAGGAAACAGCAGCCCACTGCAGTATTCTTGCCCAGAAAATCCCATGGACAGTGGAGCCTGGTGGGCTATGGTCCACGGGGTCGCAGAGTCAGACATGACTGAAGCGACTGAGTGCACACACACACACACACACACACACACTCACAATGAAAGTACCTAGGACATCAGCTGTCCTCAGTTCCAAAATAGGTAACTGGTCTTTATCCATTAAAGCTTCACTGCTTTTTAATCTTATCACTGATACCTACTAGGAAATAGCATGAATTCCACATATTTCTTTCTATTTTCAAATTTTCTTTTGGCTTCTTAAGACCATTTGGATTCTCTATCCTTAACAATTTAAGTTAAAATCTAATAGAATCATGAAATCAGAATTTCCAGTTCATCTTATAATAAAATTAATAGTTTAATAGGCTCAATTTTGCCAATAATGCAAACGAATGTTTTAAAATTAAGTATAAGAATTCAGGAAATAAAAGGACTCTTTCCTGGTTACTAGACACAGAGCTATATTTAAAAATATATTAAACTGATATTTTTAAAGTCAGAACTGATTACATATGGTCTATACATAAGCAAAAACTTACATTTGTTTGACTAAATAATTTTCTTAGGCAACTATAAGATTAAAACTTCTAAGTCTTCTTTGTTTTCAGGCAAACCAACATGTTGGATACACAAAAGTGCTAAGTGACTGGGGAGGAAGGTGTATTAAGAGATTGCAGAGACTTGGCCTGTTCAGAGAATGCCTGATTCTAAATACAGCATTTGAACTGCAATTTGAAGGGTTGATAGGATTTCAACAAAACAAGAATTGAAGGAAGAAATGCCAAGTAGAATGGCAGAGGCAATGCCAATGAGAGAAAATTGAAATGTGCATGTTTTTAGTCATCCTACCAAAAACTTGTCTTCTGTCATCTGCTAACCTCTAAAATATGTAAATGAAACAAACACAGTACATACTCTCAAAAATCCCCCCGGGACACAGGAAGAGCAGCATCAGCAACCCCACAGCCCACAGCAGTGTGTCTGTGTTTTCTGCCTTTAATATGCTTTGAGCAACCAGAAGAAAGAAGCTGAAGCTCTGGCTTTGTTAGAGATTGGCATGTCAGGAGAGCAGGAAAAAGGCCATCCCAGCAGAAAGAACAGCATATCCAGACACACAGACGTTTTTTCCTGTAGTTTCTGTTTCTAATTATGTAACTGTGAGAAGAGTAACAACATCTAACTCATTACATTTGTCAGGTACAGGTATTAAAACCTCATTGAATTTTTAGATATGCCTCTGATGAAGGTCCTAATTCCATTTAACAGATGAGGAAATTGAGACAGGGGATAAGTAACTTGCCCATGGGCACAGAGCCAGAAGGGAGGATTCCAACTCAGGATGTCTGGCTCCAGAGCCCACATGCTTAACTGCAGTGTCACCACAGATAACCTATGTGGTGAGGTCAAGGAAATGTGGGAGATTTGCTCTAACCAATTCTACAGTTTGAACAGCTGTATTTTTCAAGCCCTAAAAGTTATCTGGAAAGCAGCCATCCTTGAACATGCATTGAGCCCTTAAGACATTCTACTCAACATACTACCACCTCTGTCCTTAGGGCTCTTCTATTTCTGGCTGGAAATTGTGATGGACTGCTATCATATTTTCTTCCCTTGTCTTGAGAGCTTCTCTCCCCACCGCTACCTAGTGGGGACTGCCATGTTCTTACATGAGACGTTTGGTCACCACTGAGGCAACATTCAGAAAACTAAGATCATGGCCTCTGGTCCCATCACTACATGGGAAATAGATGGGGAAACAGTGTCAGACTTTATTTTTGGGGGGCTCCAAAATCACTGCAGATAGTGACTGCAGTCATGAAATTAAGACACTTACTCCTTGGAAGGAAAGTTATAACCAACCTAGACAGCATATTGAAAAGCAGAGATATTACTTTGCCAACAAAGTTCCGTCTAGTCAAGGCTATGGTTTTTCACAGAGTTGGACTGTGAAGAAAGCTGAGTGCCGAAGAATTGATGCTTTTGAACTGTGGTTTTGGAGAAGACTCTTGAGAGTCCCTTGGACTGCAAGGAGATCCAACCAGTCCATCCTAAAGGAGATCAGTCCTGGGTGTTCATTGGAAGGACTGATGCTGAGGCTGAAACTCCAATACTTTGGCCACCTCATGCAAAGAGTTGACTCATTGGAAAAGACCCTGATGCTGGGAGGGATTGGGGGCAAGAGGAGAAGGGGATGACAGAGGATGAGATGGCTGGATGGCATCACCGACTCGAAGGACATGAGTTTGAGTGAACTCCAGGAGTTGGTGATGGACAGGGAGGCCTGGCGTGCTGTGATTCATGGGGTCGTAAAGAGTCGGATACAACTGAGCGACTGAACTGAACTGAACTGATGGATCTAGAGGTGTGCCTGTCTGTGGTCTTGACTGAACTAAAACTGAGAAGTGACAGTTGATAAATCTAATGGCAGGAGCTTTGAGATACAAGACTTGGCATCAGCCATGTGTTCTCAGCCACATGGAAGACACTGCTCAACAGCAGTGGAGGGCGAAACCAACAGTCAGAAAGAAACACGTTTGAGAGTTGGAGAGAGCAGGAGCGCTGAGGGTATTTGAATGTCTAGATGCTGTTGTCCCTAAGGTCTAGCCACATAGCTCCCCAACTGAATTTAGGTCATGTAAGATAAACCTATAACCTTCCAAAACATTTCCCTCTTTCTCAAACCAGCTGGAGTTCTACCACTTGCAATCAAAAACTTACTAACACAAGCATAAAGAATTAATTTACATAAAAATACTCAGAAACCCTTTATAAACAACTGGCAAACAAGGGCTGCTGTGTCATTATGTAAAATATCATTTACATATACACAATAGGAGGAAATGTGTGAGTGGGGACCCTTTTCTAAAGGTAGTGATTGGCAACAGATAATTTAGTTCATGTTGGCAAGTGGTTCAACTTCAACTACTCTTATTGAGACCATCCCTCTCTGATGCCAGAAATTTTAGGGCTAAGTGATCCTATGTGCTTTAAACCATGGCAGCTTTCTGAGCACTCAAAGAATCTGGAGGAGATGCATTTCTAAGTCAAATGGTACACAAGTTATGACTCCACAGTAAAGCAACTGATTTTTAAATAAATATACCAGAGTATAAAGCCCAAATGTGTGCTTTTTCATTTAAAGCCATCAACCTAGGACCACACACTTAGTCTGCGAGGCTGTCTCAACGCAGCATTGGAACTCCATTAGGGAGATGGCCTTCACAGCTTACCACCTATCCTCTAAATATTCCTAATGGTACCAAACATTAATCACTGGAGGTAGATCTGGAGTTTTGGAATGATCAAAATGTCTGGAGCCAAGATTGTTGATTAAGGTGAGTGACCCAGCTTAAAAAACTACTTGGCACCAGAAATAATATTTGAATATAAATATGGAGATAGATTTCTTCTTTAATTATTGACAAACCACTTCTGACAAGTGATCTTCCTCAGTTACATACTGTTATAATTTTATAATACAGTTTAACTGCAAAGTAAAATTTTTTAATCTTTTAAATTTATAAGGAGAAGAACATCTCCTCCCCCTAAGTCCAAGATCTGATAACAAGGGATGTGTCCCCAGAAGTGTTTGGATGTATTATGTTACCTTGTTTAAAAAGCAAAAAAATATTACTTTAGACTTTTACAGAATCTTCCATTCCAGCCTCAACTGTACTGAATTATCTAGCTTATCATCAGGCCCAAGGGGGACATTTATGACTTTGAGGGATGAGAAGGGACAATTCTTCACTCTAAATTATTCCCTCTAAATGTGATAATCTTCTCTTTGAGAAGCATAGCAGTTAAATTTTTTTTTTCATTTTTTGCCTTTTTAAAAAGTTTCCTTCCTCTGTAAGTTATTCTTTCTGCCTACCCTATGAGGTCACTGAGTCTACTGAGGACTCCCCTAACAGTCTAGGAGATAAGGATGTTGGAAGCTTCTCTTTATCTTTTCAGAAATGTTACTACTATAGAGCACTTCCAAAACCTTTTCTACATGTCCTCTGCTTAGTCGTAGATCACAAGGGTTACAAACCAATCCCTTCTGGTCCCAGAAAATAAATACATTTGATTTGGAAATTCTTACACCAGCGAGATTGTGCAAATATTATTTGTACCAGTTACTTCTTAAATAAATAAAACCCCAGAAAATCTTTTTAAAACATCATTTCAAACAATACAAATGGAAATGTGACACGCATGGCATGGCTGTCTGTTTTACTTGCACTGTTTTACTGTTTCATATTCTGAGCAAACAGAGAGGCTATTTTCCCCCAAGGGTTCAGGAGGGCATACGATTTCATTTCTTCAGAAAATTGTTTCTCAAGATTTCAATCTTCTTCGCTGGAGATGACAAAACATAATATCAGAAACACTTATGCTTTTTATCTACTATATTTTCAAAGCATAAATAAAAGCTCAGTATACATTTAAGACAGGTGGATTCAAACTTTGGGATAAATCACTTACATATCCAAATAGTTTTATCATGTAAGAACATTTTAATTTTAAAATGTTTAAGAGAAGATCAACAGAAAGACTGGCCCTTTAAAAATATTTCACACTGTCACTCATTTTACTTGGACACCATTCAATTTTCTAAATCTTGGGGTTAATGAGACAAGTAATAAAAAAATTAGATTTTTAGAAAAAGGGATTCAAAGGGCAGCATTCAACCAGAGCTTCTTCTCTTTTTCTTTTTCTAATAGTGGTGAGTACTATTTTGGTTTTCAACCTCATTACACTTCTATTCATAGAGCATGGTATAAAACTTTAAACCTCAAATGTTTTAAGAGTAAAACAAATCATGCATCTATGAAAAGATGAGCATAATGGCTTTTTTCATAGTATGCCTAATCCACTTTGCAACTGGTCTCAGCATTAGCTGAAGAACTCTCATTAGCATTAATATTCCCTTAAGTTCTACTGTCTCATCATTTAAGCAATAATTTGAGGATCAATTCAATTTCACGGGAATTTCATTATTCCAGGCCAGCTTGGTGGCTTTGCAACACAGAGAATTTTAGTTGTTGGGACACTGAAGTTTTCATGGTCCTTTGTGGAATAATTGAACATATACTTGCCCAGCACACACAAATCATTAAATTAATGTCATGGATGAAACCAGTTATTGAATAAAGGAATAGCTTCTGAAGTATGGATGCCCATCAGCTCCCCACTTTTCTTTTCTTGGCTCCTAGTTTGTTTGCAGACACTATAGCGAGTAGGTCATCCAGGAAAATACCAGGGTGGGTCCCTGAAGAGATTTAAGGAGATGTTTTAGGAATACTTGAGGCCCTATTTCATCTGGTTGCTGTCTTGGGTTAAGGCATTGCCTTTTAGAAGGTCTCTAAGACACCAATTTCTGATCTGGGAGACTTAACAGAAACTCCTTAGCAGAATGCCCTACATGTCATAGGTGCTCAATGTATGTTTATTGAACTGAAATAGCATCCATGAGATCATGTCCATGTGACCTGCCCAGTTAGTAATGAGTGAAAGCATCACAGGACAGAGCAAAAGGCCTGAGTGCAGGGGAGGGCTGGGGGCAGGGAGATGGAAATAAAAATCCCACTTGGAAAATACAGAATTATTTTGTAACTGAAAAGGGTTTAGAAAAGAGCTTCATTGCGTGTTAAGCGAACTATATTCTTGACACCAAAAAACATTTTTACTGGTTGCAGGAAAGTTCAGAGAAGTCACCTATAAGCGTCGGTTCAGTTCAGTTCAGTCCCTCAGTTGTGTCCGACTCTTTGCGAGATGAGTGCAATTGTGCGGTAGTTTGAGCATTCTTTGGCATTGCCTTTCTTTGGGATTGGAATGAAAAATGACCTTTTCCAGTCCTGTGGCCACTGCTGAGTTTTCCAAATTTGCTGGCATATTGAGTGCAGCACTTTCACAGCACTCATCTCACACGCTAGCAAAGTAATGCTCAAAATTCTCCAAGCCAGGCTTCAATAGTATGTGAACCATGAACTTTGAGAATCCAAGCTAGATTTAGCAAAGGCAGAGGAACCAGAGATCAAATTGCCAACATCCGATGGATCATCGAAAAAGCAAGAGAGTTCCAGAAAAACATCTATTTCTGTTTTGACTATGCCAAAGCTTTTGTGTGGATCACAACATACTGTGGAAAATTCTGAAAGAGATGTGAATACCAGACCACCTTACCTGCCTCCTGAGAAATCTGTATGCAGGTCAGGAGCCAACAGTTAGAACTGGACATGGAACAACAGACTGGTTCCAAATAGGGAAAGGAGTATGTCAAGGCTCTATATTGTCACCCTGCTTATTTAACTTCTATGCAGAGTACATCATGAGAAATGCTGGGCTGGATGAAGCACAAGCTGGAATCAAGATTGCCAGGAGAAATACCAATAACCTCAGATATGCAGATGACACCACCCTTACAGCAGAAAACAAAAAAGAACTAAAGAGCCTCTTGATGAAAGTGAAAGAGAAGAGCGAAAAAGTTAGCTTTAAACTCGACATTCAGAAAACTAAGAGCATGGCATTTAGTCCCACTTTATGGCAAATAGATGGGGAAACATTGGAAACAGTGGCAGACTTTATTTTGGGGGCTCCAAAGTCACTGCAGATGGTGACTGCAACCATGAAATTAAAAGATGCTTGCTCCTTGGAAGAAAAGTTATGAACAACCTAGACAGCATATTAAAAAGCAGAGACATTTCTTTGCCAACAAAGGTCCGTCTAGTCAAAGCTCTGGTTTTTCCAGTAGTCATGTATGGATGTGAGAGTTGGACTGTGAAGAAACCTGAGCGCTAAAGAATTCATGCTTTTGAACTCTGGTGTTGGAGAAGACTCTTGAGAGTCCCTTGGACAGCAAGGAGATACAACCACTCCATCCTAAAGGAAATCAGTCCTGAATATTTATTGGAAGTACTGATGCTGAAGCTGAAACTCCAATACTGTGGCCACCTCATGCGAAGAGTTAACTCATTGGAAAAGACCTTGATGCTGGGAAAGATTGGGGGCAGGAGACGACAGAGGATGAGATGGCTGGATGGCATCACCAACTCAGTGGACATGAGTTTGAGTAAACTCCAGGAATTGGTGATGATGGGGAGGCCTGCCATGCTGTAGTCCATGGGGTTGCAGAGTCGCACATGACTGAGCAACTGAACTGATTCATTAGAAGTAGGAAAGGCCAGAGGAATAAGAACATTGCACCAAGAATGATAGTTGTGAGGCTTCCGAACTTTGACACTTGTGAACCCACAAAATTTGAGCAAGATTCATGTTGATGTTTTGCAGAAACCAACACAATTCTTTTAAATTGAAAGCCTTCAATTTAAAAAAAAAAAAAAAAAAAGCTTCAGCAAGTCTCCTGGCTGATCTTGGAACTTCTTCCTGTTATGTTCTTTATAGATGATCCTGCTCCAACCTTAGTGTAGCTTCCTAGGACAAGTCCTGAACATGATCAGTTATGACATCCATGCAACATGCATTAAGAAAATGAAATACAGGCTCTTCTGCTATAAGAGTGGAGAAAGAAATGGCACCCCACTCCAGTACTGTTGCCTGGAAATTCCCATGGACAGAGGAGCCTGGTAGGCTGCAGTCCCTGGGGTCGCTAAGAGTTGGACATGACTGAACGACTTCACTTTCACTTTTTCATTTTCATGCATTGGAGAATGAAATGGCAACCCACTCCAGTTTTCTTGCCTGGAGAATCCCAGGGACGGGGGAGCCTGGTGGGCTGCCGTCTATGGGGTCCCACAGAGTTGGACACGACTGAAGCAACTTAGCAGCAGCAGCAACTGCTATAAGAGATATATGTGTTTCAAAAGATACTTGCATTCTGCAAAGTCACAGGATTTATAGGGAAAAAAGTAGTAGCAAACCACTCCAAATTTAAGCAACTTTGTAATAAAAATACCAACACAAAGAATAATAAACCTAATAAAAATATTTTCAGTTTTTTTAAAGCTCAAGTTAACTTCCTAGACTACCGTAAACACAGGAAATTTTACCTCTTTTTAAAAAAAGATATATATATTTTTACCACAATAAACTAATACAATTATGTCAAGTTTAAAAATAAAATAAAATTAAAAAAAAAGAGAGAGAGAGAGAGAGAAACTAGACAGCTTGCTAAAAGGGATAAAATAAAAGACAGAGGTTGCTTATTTGAGGAGACAAGAGCAAAATACCCAAGGATCAGAGAGAACCACACACTCAGCACTTCTAAGACAAAGCACATTTGCCAAGCTGTTCACAGGTTGGTCTTCTTTTCAACATAGTTTGGCCGTAGGTCCTATTTCTATGGGGCTTCCCCAGTGGCTCAGAAGGTAAAGAATCTGCCTGCAATGCAAGAGACCGCTGTTAGATCCTTGGGTCAAGAAGATCCCCTGGAGAAAGGAATGGCTCCCCACTTCAGCATACTTGCCTTGGAGATTTCCATGCACAGAGGAGCCTGGCAGGCTACAGTCCGCAGGGTCGCAAAGAGTCAGACACAATTGAGCAACTAACACTTTTACTTTCTATATTCTATGTTCTTCTAACTTGCTGCATTCAGCTGCTATTGTTTAGTGATGCAAAACATTAATAATCTGAGGGAAATCATGTATGACCAACATGACTTCTGAGTTATACTGGTCTCATTGTCCTAAATACCAGTTGCATAAAAGCTAATTCCTATTTTAGAACCACTACAGATTCCCCTGGAAAAACTGTAGGTAAACTACAATAGGGCTTCCCTGATGGCTCAGTGGTAAAGAATCCACCTGCCAATGTAGGAGATGCAGGTTCAATCCCTGGGTCAGAAAGACCCCCTGGAGAAGGAAATGGCAACCCACTCCAGTATTCTTGCCTGGGAAATCCCATGGACCACTCCTGGGAAATTTCTCCATGGGAAATCCCATGGAGCCCGGAGGGCTAGTCCACGGTGTAAAAGAGTCAGATATGACTGAGCAACTAAAAACAACAAAACAGATGAAATAGATGTAGATGACAATAAATGTAGATACTGATAGGTAGGAGACCAAAGGGTTTCCCAGGTGGTGCGAGTGGTAAAGAATCCACCTGCCAATGCAGGAGATGCAAGAGACGCCGTTTCAATCCCTGGGTCAGGAAGATACCCTGGAGTAGGAAACGGCACCCCTCTTCAGTATTCTTGCCTGGAAAATTCCATGGGCAGAGGGACCTGGCAGCTACAGTTCATGGGGCTGCAAAGAGTCAGACACAACTGAGAGATATTCTAGTTCTAGGGCGTTGCTCAGTACCTTACGTGGAAGAGGAATTTTTCATTGAGAAATAATGATCTTGCAATTCCAACATAACAAGGGAGCTTAGTCAAATAAAAAGACAGTTAGTCAAGTCATCCATCAAGGGTACCCATGCTTTGGGAAAACAAGTGTTCAAGGTGTATTAGGGTTTTAGATCCAGGAAGGATCACTTCATTTATAACCCTTTGAAGAACACTTGTGGAAACCAGCATTTCCACTCTTTGAGATTATTCAGCTAATGCATGCCCAACAGGCTATGCTCTAATCTGTTGCTTTTTCACCAAAAGAATTTATCCAGGCCTTTTTCCTTTAGGCTCTTCTTGATGCTAAGCAGTTCACCCTTTTAATCTGCTTATTCAGCACAAAATATGAAACACAAAATAAAAGCAGTGGTTGACTTTCCATAACTGCTTTCTGTTTTACCTTGTTGGCCCCTTTTTGCCCTATTTGAATAGTACTGCATCTCCTTCACATTTTAGTTTTAATGAGGTTATTTACCTTGCATACCCAATGAGATTATACCTAATAAATTCTCTTCTCTGAGATGTGTCTGAGAGGGCAGCCTATTTAACTATTAAAAGGATTAACCTTTTAACTGAGAGTGGTCCTTAGGCTGGACACAACTTTCATGCTGAGCTTTCAATTACTTAAAGATGTCACCATAGCACACAGAGGTGTTTACATTTACATATACTAGTAGATCAGCCTTAAAAATAGCCACATGCTAACTTGCACAATGGCTGATAAAGAAAGCTCACCTGTTGCTATGTATCACTCTTGCTCATGTGTGTTAATGAAAAACATGTGAGTTAATAATGCAAACCAGGAAGTAAATAATATTTTTAATGCCTTAATATTGCTATCAATTATATGTGCTAACAAAATACATGGAGAGACAATCCATGCAGACCCTTCAAATTTCCTTTTAGTCAATAATTGTTTTCTTCCCCACCCAAATTTTTACCATAAGTGATAATGTTAATTACCTTAATTGTTTTCATATTGCCATTCCAGGTGGGGAACAGAAAAGGCATGCTGCTGCTGCTGCTGCTACTGCTAGGTCGCTTCAGTCGTGTCCGACTCTGCACAACCCCATGGACAGCAGCCCACCAGACTCATGTTCAAAGGATTCTCTAGGCAAGAATAGTGGAGTGGGTTGCCATTTCCTTCTCCAAGAAAAGTCATGAGGTAAAAGCAAATGCCTTAGGTAATCCACCATTTGGACAATAAGTTTGGCTTTACTTCATCAGCTGGGGGATGGAGATGGAGATGAGGAGGGAGGTAGTTGGTGGTTGGGGGTTAGGAAAAATAGAGGAAAAATACTTATTTAGCTTATCTAGATCATTGTATTTGAGATAATGTTAAAAAGAATTTTTATAAATCCTTTTTCCTCCAAAATCCTGTTGACTTGTGCATTATGGCACATCTCACTCTCAGATCCTCATAAACATTATCACTTAATCTGCTTGATTATATGTTGTACTGACCCAAAAAGCATCTATTTATAGTGATATCCAAGGAGAGCATCTCTCAAGTCAAAACAATTTGGTCTCTATTCTCAGGAAAGGAGAAATTGAAAGGAGAATCTCCCCCTTGGACATAAACCATCTTGTCCATCCCCCCCTGCAAAATTCCCAGAAAAATCTAGTTTATTTACTAATGTTCTGGGGCTCGTGGATTATTCCTGGAGAACACAAATATTTATTGATAACTACCAACTGCTATCTACAGGGAATATTGGAGGGAACAAAAACATTCAGAAATTTCAGGCAACATGGATTACTTTCTACAGGGGGAAGAATTGCAAAATGAAGATGCCAAATATATAGTACATTAGATGGTGATAATACTCCTATTGAATGTTAATGACAATAGAGAAGTTTTAGACAATTTTAATAGAAGAAAAAAGAAGAAAAGGGAATGGAGGGATATTTTAAAGAAGGTGTTGTCAGGTTAGGCAAGGCAGGTTGGTATTTGAGTAAAGACCTGGGGTTGGAGTGTCCAGCTAAGCAAAAATGTTTAAAACAGAAGGACCATTAAGAAAAAATGGCTCTGAGGCAGGCGTATGGCTGGCATGTTGGAGGAAGACCAAGGAGGACAGCAAAGCCAAAGAGAGATGGGATAATTAGAACAGGAACATCAAGCAGGGTGTGAGGGCAGGTAGTGTAGGACTTTATAAGCCATTGCAATGTCTTGGGCTTTTACTCTAGGTAATATGGGGAACTGTGAACCTAAACTATGGACCTAAATGCCTGCCACAGATGAATGGACAAAGATGATGTGTTATATACACAATGAAATATCATCCACCCATAAATGGGAAGAAATCCTGCCCTTTACAACAACATGAATGGACCCTGAGGGCACTGTTCTAAGTGAAATAAGCCAGAGAAAGCCAAATACTGTATGATATCACTTATATAGACAGTCTTAAAAAAACAGACAAAAGAGAAACAGAGTAGAGTGGTTGTTACCAGGGTTTGGGGATGGTGGGAGAAATGGGGAAATAATGGTCAAAGCTTATAAACTTCCAGAGACAGATGAACAATTTGGGGGATCTAATACACAGCATGGTGATTGTAGCTAATGATGCTGCATCATATGCTAGAACATTGCTAAGAGGGTAACTCTTAACTTTCTCACCACAAAAAGAAATGTTAACCATTTGATAGGATGGAAAAGTAGCTAATAGTATAGTGGTAATCATTTTACAATTTATCATTATTTCAAATCAACACATTGTATATCTTAAACTTATACAATGCTATGTGTCAATTATGTCTCAATTAAAAAACAAAACAATAACATGCGTGCTAAGTCACTTCGGTCGCAACCCTATGTACCCCAACAGGCTCCTCTGTCCATGGGATTCTCCAGGCAAGAATACTGGAGTGGGTTGCCATCCCCGCCTCCACGGGATCTTGCCAACCCAGGGATCGAACTCCTGCATTGGCAGGCAGGTTCTTCACCACTAGTGCCACCTGGGACAAAGGATGGGAAAATATGGGAAAGTTTTTGAGTAGAGGAGTCATCACACCCTCCTAATAGGCTTACTTTGGCTGCTGCTAGGAATGGATTGTGAGGAGAGTGAATGAGTGCCTGTTACAAATAACCCAGAGGAGAGATGAGAGGGGTTGCAATCTGAGAGAAGTATAGAGCTCATGTCAGAACAGCATGGAGTGAGAATAAAGCTGCCCACAGAGAATGCCAATATCTGTTACAAATGAATTTATTTTATAAATTCTAATTTATAACATTTATGTATTATGAAATCAATCCATCACTGAGAACACAAATTAGTGGCCTTCAGTGTTAAAAATTGTTAAATACATTGTGTATACATTTTTTAGTTACCACAGATCCACATTAGAAGATAAGTCAAATGTTTGAGGAATGACAGGACTTGTGGAGTCTAGGGGGTTTGTGGAATATAGCGTGAAAACCAGCACTCCCTAGGCTGCTAGGAGAGATGTCACATCCTGTGAAAGCTGATGGAGGTGGCCTCAGACTACTCTTGGGAAACATCAAGAGAGGCCGGGCCTGTTAAAGTGACTGGAAGCAACAGGACGTCCCACTTCCTCCTAACTCTCCTGGGAGGGCCTGAGTCTTACAGTCCAGAACTACTTCCTTACCCGCCTTCCCAAACATCTGGTGATAATGTCTAACAGCAACATGTGTTAGTAGAAGTTTGTTCCTATTCTTTGTGAATAGGAACATCACAGTGCATGAATTACACATAAGAATCAGAGTCATAGAAACTACATGCAAAATCCATAAAGGACTGGGGGAAAGCTGATACCCCAAATTCAATAGAAGGACATGCAAAGTCCTGGGGATGCAGATCAGCAAAGGATGATCACAGAAAAAGGAAGGGAGAGGAAGGAAGGGGAAAGGACCTAGAAAGGCAGCTGACTAGTGTGAGGTCCTTCATGAGGCCAGTGCATGTAACCAAAGGTTAAATAGAGAAAGGCAGCTAGTCATCAATGCCTAGACCTCTAGGTAAAATCCAAGGTGCGGGAGCTGTGGACAGCAGCAGTCCATACCCTTCCCTCCCTGGCATCAGTTGAAGACCTAGAGGCACAAAGAAACTCAAAATCAAGGTTTCTTCATTTCAAAAATATTAAATTTCAGAGATTATAAGAAGATCATCTATATCAGAGGCACAGTGCCTGCGAAGAAACAATTCCAGTTCCGCAAACACTCATGAAGCACATACTGTTTGCCAAGCACCATTCTAAGTGAGAGTTGAAGGTATGTAAGAGACAATTAAGTCCCTCACTGATAGTGAGATCCAGGAAGAAATATTCATCCTTCGTATAAATCAAACAAGCATTTGACATGTACTCAGGAAAAGATTTTGATAGACATCTTTTTTTAATATTTCTCAGTGCTTTCAGTAAAAATCTCAATGGGAAGACAATTTTTTAAATGGCACAGAATCAAAGAATTTGAATGTTGGTTTTAGAAAGTCACATAATACCAAGAATAGAAAGGTAATTTATGTATAGAGCAACTAGTAATCACCTTTTCTGCTTTTGTCATGAATCAACTCAACTCTGTATGGTAGCACAAAAGAGACAGAGCTAACAGTGAAAGCGGAAAGAATGCATACTGCCCCTAACTAAGCAGAGGAGGAGCCAGCAAGCAGTACCATATTCTTTTTTAGCTTCTAAAATAATAGTAACATCTCCAGTACCGTTTCACAAAATCTGGGCAACCCAAGGAGTGTTCATCTTACCAAAAGAACTCTTCAAGATTTCCCTAAGAGTATTACTATGGAACATTTTTACAGGATATTTTAATCGCTTTAATGTATACAAGATAGAGAGAATATTGCTGGTAAAAAGTAAATTTGAACAAATAGGTAAGACTGGAAGTGGTGCAATATAGTGCAACATTTGTGGATCAAGTGAAGTCACTCAGTCGTGTCTGACTCTGTGACCGCATGGACTATAGCCTGCCAGGCTCCTCCATCCACGGAATTTTCCAGACAAGGATACTGGAGTGGGTTGCCATTTCCTTATCCAGGAGACCTTCCTGACCCAGGGATCGAACCCTGGTCTTCCACACTGCAGGCAAACAAACTCTTTAGCCTATGAGCCACCAGGGAAGGTTCATTTATGAATCAACCTAGGTTCAAATCCTGTGTTTCTCACTTATCAGCTGTGTGACCTTTGATGCGTTACTGAATTTCCTGGAACCTCAATTTCCTTATCTAAACAATGAGGATAAATAATCTTCTATTTCAAAGAATTCTTCTAAGGATCAAATTACACTGTATATATAAGATGTCTTATAGCAGGTTGGGTATATATTAAACTTTCAGTCAATTACAGTTTCCCTAGTAGAAAACCAGCACATCAGAGGGGTCTCCAGGTACACTGCTGTACATAAACGGACATTTAAAATAACTACCCAAAAAAGTAAATATTTCTACAAAGCTCTAAATGTATTATAAATTTACCTAATTCTCTAAATCATGAAATTCATTCTCATCTCTCTCACAAATTGCCACAAATTCTCAATTTGGGAAGCTTGAGTCAGATTTTGCTATAACTGCTATCATATGACGATTCTAGAGCAATCTGCACTAAGATACATCACTGTATTCTGTATTTGTGATTATTTCTAAATGTTTATCAGAACCCATCCATAAGAAGCAGTCTCCATAACTTGTTAGATTTCCAAAGAAATATATTAAGGGAAGATTAAAGATTATGGTGTCATATTACATAAAAATAAAGCAACTACTTATTAGAAGACAAAAACCTTTGATTCATTCCTCTTAATTAAAGGAATTAATGAGCTGTGTATGGCTTTGTGCAAATAAAGGAAGGAGGAGAAAGTATGTAGATGTACCAGGGCTTCCAAACCATTCTACATAAGTGGAGCACTTTATTCAAGCTGCTGAAAGAAAAAAAAAATCTAAGTTTCTCAGATTCCTTCCTAATTTCTAACCCCATATTTTTTATAAAACATTCATTTCTATTCTTTATTCCAAAGTAACAACAGAGGTCTCTTATATTTTTACTGCCCAGATAAACTCACTTTTTTCTCTGCCTTTTTTGAAAATGAACTGTTTCCCCATAATTTGCACATACAAAAATGTTCTGAATTTGGGAATAACAGAACTATTAACTTGAATTAAAAATCTTTCTGTAACACAGTGATTTGTTGGATCTCAGTACTCTAGATTTTTAATTTAAAAATTAGGCTTTCTAAAAGTAATGCACATTCTTGATATTGTTTGGGAAAGTTTGGGGGAAAAGATGAAAAAACAGAGTAACATATACTACAACCCAATATGATTAGTTAAAATTTGTTATATTTGTATAAACCCCTCCCCTCTCATACATCTGTATCTATTTATAGATAGATCTATATTTATATAGTTTTATTTTCATATACTTGTATATGAGACCAGACTGTATATACACCTGTAACTTTATATCCATGTTTCTCTTAATATCAAATTTTGAGTATTTTCTTTATTAAAAATACTTCAAAAATATTTAAATGCATTATTTAAAAACTTGCCCACTCCTGAACATTTTGATCATCTACTTTTTTTCACTGTCATAATTAACTCTGGGATGAAACTCACTTGAAAATGCAATAGGTTTAGACCTACAAAGCAAATGTACAAACTCAAACTTAAGGTATATTCTGAAGGAGAAATGTAAGCAGAGACGATAGGGAAAGGAGTAAAACCATGCATTCAAGCCTTCGGCCTGCTTTTGCTTGAGTGTAAAGGAAAAACTCGTTACCACTTGACAGTTGTTCATGGGCTGTAAAGGTTTAAGGGTTCAAACCTCTTCCCAGTGACCAAATGCCCATGGCTTCAGGTGCTATGGAATGGTCAATAATTGACTCAAGATTTTCATAACAGTTCATGTGAGAAAAGCTACAGGAACAAGTGGAACACCACAGAGAGCCTCTTGCTCACAGTTTGGTTTAAGAATACAACTGCGCGGGGACAGGGCGGGGGGTGCTTCCCTGGTGGCTCAGTGGTAAAGAATCCACCTGCCAATGCAGGAGACACAGGTTCCTTCCCTTATCCATCCAGGAAGATCTCAAATGCCACAAAGCAACTAAGCTTGTGTGCCACAATTACTGAGACTATGTTCTGGAGCCCAGGAGCCACAACTACTGAAGCCTGTGCGCCCTAGAGCCCATGCTCCACAAGAAGGAAGGTCACTGCAATGAGAAGCCAGTGCACTGCGACGAGAGTAGCCCCTGCTCACCGCAACTAGAGAAAAGGCTGTGAATGCCCAGCACAGACAAAAAACAATAAAGAATGCAACTGTGTTTCTATCAATTTATAAAACACATACATAAGCTAAAAGGTCTAAAGAGTGAAAGGGAACCTAAGGAAGAGAAAGCAGTTCATGTGTTACAGTGATAGAATGCAGTGAAATAGCTTTTAAAATTTTGATCATTGCACTTTAGATTTCCTGTATTAAAAACCAAGAGAAGGAAACAGACAAGTATTGGTGAAGAGCTAATTTTATGACATCATTTCATGAGCAGGAAGTACCTGGGTTGAGGGGAGGGAACAAGTAGGTGTTTGGGGTAGGATGGTGAAACTTTACTTATAACATCAAAACCAATAAGATACCTTGTGATTCCTTACAATACCCCTATTTTCAAAATGCAATCTCACTAACCTGATGAGTTTTAAGCAATTCTCATGTCTAAAAGTGATCACCGATAAAGCTATCAGCAATCTAAAAACATGCAAGACTCACACACTGAACTTCAGTCCCATTTTTATACTAATTTTGCCACTGCTGTGGCACTGCTGCTTTGTACCTCACGTATAGCTCTGGCCATGGGGATAATTTGATGGGTTCCTTAATGCCCGAAGAAAAGGATCTTGAGATTCAATTGTTGTTTTTAATATTATTAAACATTGATGTTAACGAGTATCTTTGGTAGTTGGCTATTCTCTTAGAAGAGAGCTGCAGCATTCCTGCTTTACTGACTTGTGATCCCCTTGGAAAATTAGATGAAAGTTATGTATTCTTTTCCTAGAAAAATGTGCACTTACACACATAAAATCCTGTAGAAAATTTCCAGAGGCCCTTGGACTCCCTGGATCCTTGTTAACAACCTCTATACCAGAAAGAGAGGAATTTATAGAGAAACAGTAAACTGGATGGAGAGGTGTAGGAGGAGATAAAGAAAGGATGGGAAGTAGACAAGGAAGTTTCCCATTCTAGTCCACGTTCCCTATTTAATTTTCACAGCAGTTCCATGCATTACATATCATTTCTCAATAGTCAAGGAAACCAAGGTTTAGAGAGATTACCTAACTTCCCCACAAGGTCATACTACTGGAAACTGGCTGAGTCATAATGCAAACCTGGTCTCCTAACTTTTTAAGTCCTGTGAATACTTCACTTAGGACTTACTAAGTCAACTTACTGCTTCTTTATCTTGGGACTTAAGATAGAACTGACCTATTAGATTAACCACTGAGTAGACAATGAACTCCCTGAGAGTAGGGTCCATGTCACACTCATTCTACATCTCCAGTGCCTGACACACAGGAGGCACTCATTAATGGAGAAATAAATATTTAAATTAACACACTGGGGCAACAATCCCATAAATAGTGGTAGAAGCTACATGCAGCTGTGTATGACCATATCATAAAGATCCTTACCACCATTAAATACTCCTTTAGATGACCACCGGGCACAGACTTAAATGTTTCAAAACACAAATGGTACACCTCTTGTATAGAAGCAGCATTTAATCCTTTTGAAAAATCACATATTTATAAAACACGAAGTAGATTTACAGAAACCTGCCTAACATTATCATGTCAAGATCTTTTGATAGTGAACTATTTCATCCTATGAACACCAAACTCATATTGAAAATAAGTTCATAAATTAGGACTGTTTCCAAAGATACTTATTTTGCAACTGTTATGAGAACTTAAATGCATTTTTTTGTTTTTGCAGTAATTGCTCTGAAGATGAAAACTAAAGTACCATTTCAATGAGGTAAAGCTAATTGCTGCATTTACTGCTCATGTCATGTTGATGTATAACCATGTATCAAAGGTCATCCTTCTGTACTCATACATTATCAAATTTGAAAGCACAATATTTGATTCTGACCAACCTTTAAACTGCCCACAATGTGTGTGAAAAATAGATGGAGTTCTACCTTGGGTTTAAAAAAAAAAAACATGAACCCGTTTCGGAAGCAGAAGGGTCAAGAAGCCAGTGGCAAGGTTAGATGTCAGTACCATGAATCTTGCAGTGTCTTGGCTTATCAGTGAGGGCTGGTACAATGATCACAAGCTAAAATTGCTGTACTAATGAAGACAAAGGTCTAAAAAATTAGATAGCACAGCCCTTCTGACAGAGGGCAGTATCTTGTGGGCAATAATGCAGAGATAAGGACATAAATCACTTTAAAGACAATAAAACCTATAATGCACAAATTGAATTGTTTACATGTCTACTGGAGGAGGCACTGTTGAAAACAGAAGTGTCAGCCACATACCTCTTGTTACTCATCTGCACAAGGCAGTCCAGAATTCTGCTTCTTCATTAGAAGGCAAGTCATCTGCTCCCCTTTTCCTCTGCCCACTCGAAGCTCACAGCACTACTGTCCTGACTCACAATTTAGTAGTCTTGTGCCATCCTGTTCTAAAAGGAGTGCTGAACATTCATGCTTGCTTCAAACTATTGCTAACAATTGTTTGCTAGGATAAATTGGTCTTATCAGAATCTACTAAAACCTGAACAGCTGCTGCCCCTGCCTTTGCTGGTTGGGGGAGGGGAGGAGGTGTGGCAGGGTGGAGGGTGGGGGTAGGGGAGAAATGGCAGCAGGAAAGGAAAAATCCCCACTCTTCAGTAAGGACTGTGGCTGTATTAAACAAATAAAATACCATTTACTTTCATCAAGCCCAACTACAGGAGATTGCCCTGTTGAAGAAAGATCATACAAACATCAAAAAGAATCCAGGTCTTAAAAACCAAAAGAAAAAAATCGTGTTGAAAAGAGTCTACAACATCCACCCAAAACATGTTTCAAGCGTATAAATTTTATTTCAGTCAATACTCAGTTCATTTTATAAAATTCACAACATCCTATTCTGAAAAGTCATGTATTCTTTGGCTGTATGAAGACTCATAATTGAGAATACAAATTCATTCCAAAATTTAATTTCATCTATTCCTAGGAAAGGTTTTTTTTAAACCCTACTACTTATAATTTAATAAAATATGTCAACTCTTGGCAGGTAGGCAAAGCCTTTATAATTCTTGCTATAGACATTAAGGCACAAGTAGCCTTTCTCATTTTCAGAAAAAAAAATAGCTGACTATAATTCATAAACTATAACACACTAAGCAAGTTTGAATTACATTTGCCATGTACAGTATACCTCATGTTTAATGATTTTTTGAGGAAAAGTACTAAATTTTAAGATGTTTTTGTGTCTGGGCTCCAACAGATACAATGTCCAAAACCAGCAGCTTAATCCAGAAAATTCTAACTTAATGTCAGTTGCAACATTAAATGGTCAGAAATGAGAAAATAAACATAAAAATGAGATTTTTTAAAAACACCGTTCCATAGGTAATTAAAATATGGGATCGAGGGTGGGGAGAATAGGGATCTTCAAGAATGGAAATTTTCTAAACAACCCAAATTACAGATACAATTTAGAAATCATACCCAAATAACAGACTCACGTGAATCACGGAAGAGCTCTGACTCTGTGGTGCCCCTCAGCACACCAGCTCTTAGGCCATCTTCAGCTTGGTTCATTCACAGTTATTAAGCATCTATCTCAGACATTAAGAATTCAAAACAAATGAATCCTCCCCACCCTCAAGGTGCTCATACAGTTCCCATTTTCTCATATCTTGAGCTAGTCCTTCTCACTTTCTATCCCCAATTCCTGTATTTGTAGGAGTTACAGATAGAAGTAGCATACCAACCACTAGTGCTGATCAACTCAGGTCTATCACAGGAATCCATTCTCTAAACGGACAGGTAACTGACACCATGCCAGCTTTCAGTTTTGTTTTAATCTGTGCTGTTCTGTTGGAGGAATGCAAAAGTGAGAAATACAAGACTGAGCAACATTGCCTTTTTTCTGTTAACAATCAAACAAGGGAGGCAGACAATAAACATGGGTCAGGAGATTACAAGTTCTACATGGTGTATAAAGAACAATAGGAACAAAAAGCAAGTAACTGCTTAGGGAGGTTGAGGAAGTCACTTGGATTACAGAGTTAGCTCTTCAGGAAATGAGAGTTGACAAGAGTAGCATCATGGAAGATCAGTGCAAGGCATCTCTCAGAAGTGTAGTCAGAAGGCAAGGGAGAACAGTAGGAGACAAGGCAAGAAAAGAAGGGCATGCTTACAAGCCACCCAAGGAGGTAGCCAGACACAAGTGAGCCTGACAATAATTTTTGAAATTTGTGTTTTAGAACACTCCAACAGCAATGTGGACAATGGACTTTAAAAAAAGAAAAAAAAAAAAAAGACAAAAGCATCAGTTGAAATTTTCCTAAGTTGTGAGGAACAACCTTTCTGGCCCTTTCCCTTCTCAATAATTCAAATAATTTGAGATTTGCAAAATCCTTCACACTATAAAATCTGCACTAAAGACTATAGCAGTATTTCCCATTGTGCATAAGTGTAGGTTCATGCATACTACTACTCAACAGATAATTTATTGTCTCTTCTATACACCAGGCACTGGGAATGTAATAAGCAAAACCAGATATGGCCTTGACTTCGAGTTCATAGTCTGGTGCAAAAGATAATATTATGAAAGAATTATGAAAGAATTTCAAGAGGAGGGTACGTCAGAGTGGAAAGTCTGACAAGTGTCAGGTTAAGAGAAGACTGCCCTGAAGAAGTAACAATTGAGTTATCACAAAAATGAGAAACCCAAGAGCCTGAGTCTATTTCTTTCAGCCAACAGAGGAGGAGAAAACTCATAGGTAGTGAAAAGGACAGAGATTAGAGATCCTAGGTTTCAATTCCATTTACTATCCATAAATTAAGTAATCTTGGGGAATTCATTTAATCCCTGCTTGACAGGATTCCAGCCCCTCACATGGCTGTGTGAGACTATATGAGAATGTATATGAAAGTATCCAGGGCACAGGGCCTAAGAACAGGTATTCAAAAAAAAATGTTCATTTAATTCCCCACTTTCTTCATCCTTCAAAACCAGACTTAAGATAGAAATACTTATTTTCACAAAAATAAATTTTTCCCAGTTTTCCTAAATCAAGTGCCAGGGATCTGGTAAACGTCTTTGGCAGTTGAAAATTTGGCCTGTTCTCATATAATCCTGGAATGAGAACTTAAACTAATTTATGAGGGAGATTTTGAGAACTTTTTTTAATCTTTTCAGAGTGCTTCCAGATTCTATCAATTTTGCTGCCAAAAAAAAAAAAAAGGAAGGCACAAATATTTTTTTAAAAAAGAGAAAAATGCATAAAACAGAAAATCTAGGTTTTAAAAAACATCAAGTAACATAGAGGTATGAAAGTGGATAGTATTTTCTTTTCCTAAAACCCATGAGTAGTATAAATTAAACTACATATAACAGGAGCTTTGGAGGAAAAAGAATAGGAAATCGAATGCAATATAAGTTTCATACAAAGGTAAACTGATAAAGGTAACTGGGGGGACACCTACTATCTAATAAATAATTTTTAAAGGCATTTTAAAATAGTATTAAAGTAGAAAATGTAGATTAGTTTCCAAGGAGGAAAGAAATTAGGCTGATACAAATAGTTTATGGATTGATAAAAATTCTGTACTCATTAATAATTTTAATTCTTCACTTTATTTGTATTCTTATGGTTATATTCTAATAAATGTACTTTTCTATATTTATATGTTTATCAGTCTAAACTCAGAGCCTGAATCTGTGGATATAAATCACTTTAAAGAAGGTCACCAGCACACTTGTTAACCAGACTCATTTGCTTCTGTTTTTCTGTGTGTGCATAATAAAGTCAACTGACCAAGTGACCATGAGGAGGACTGACTAGGGTTCCTGTCTTTTTTCTAGCAGCTGTTCCTCTTTATCTCTGACCATGTTACTGTGTGATTATCTCAACTGGGTTTCAATGAGACAGAAACTGAAGCTCTAGCAATGAACTATTTAAAACTAAGACACTAGTTTATTGTTTGCAGTTCACAACAAAAACTCTTTGTTTTATTGCTTTACTAATTTGGTGGTGGTGTTCAGTCGCTCTGTTGTGTCTGACTCTAAGCAACCCCATGGACTGCAGCACACCAGGCTTCCCTGTCTTTCACTATCTCCCAGAGTGTGCTCAAACTCATGTCCATCGAGTCGGTGATGCCATCCAATTATCTCATCCTCTGTCATCGCCTTCTCTTCCTGCCTTCAATCTTTCTCAGCATCAGGATCTTTTCCAATGAGGCGGCTCTTTGCATCAGGTGGCCAAAGTATTGGAGTTTCAGCTTCACCATCAGTCCTTCCAATGAATATTCAGGAACGATTTCCTTTGGAATTTACTGGTTTGATCTCCTTGCAATCCAACTGACTCTCATGAGTCTTCTCCAACACCACAGTTCAAAAAAAAATCAACTCTGGCACTCAGCCTTCCTTCTTTATAGTGCAACTCTCCCATCCATACATGACTACTGGAAAAACCAGAGCTTTGACCAGATGGACCTTTGTTGGCAAAGTAATGTCTCTGCTTTTTAATATGCTGTCTAGGTTGGCCATTCTTCCAAGGAGCAAGCATCTTTTAATTTCATGGCTGCAGTCGCCATCTGCAGTGATTTTGGAGCCCAAGAAAATGAAGTCTGTCAGTTTCCATTTTTTCCCCTCTATTTGCCATGAAGTGACATCATCAGATGCCATGATCTCTTTTTTGAATGTTGAGTTTGAAGCCAGCTTTTTCACTCTCCTCTTTCACTTTCATCAAGAGGCTCTTTAGTTCCTCTTCATTTTCTGCCATGAGGCTGGTGTCATCTGCATATTTGAGGTTATTGGTATTTCTCCCAGCAATCTTGATTCCAGCCTGTGGTTCATCTAGCCCAGCGTTTCACATGATATACTCTGCATATAAGTTAAATAACCAGGGTGACAATATACTAATTTGGTAGAGTCAATATATTTAGGTCTTTAATAATTCTAAAACAAGTCAAATTACAAACTGTAAGATTTGGCAGATCATCAATTCACAATCATCTCTGTCTTAGTCTGTCTTCATGTAAATACTTTTATTATTTTAATAGCTCTAAGAGTTCATAAACTATATGTAAATCTCTTCTATAATTCTTACAATGAATTGATGTTATACTAGATAATGACACCACATTATTTTCTTTCAATTTTCTAAAGCAGATCTGTATCCATAATTGTCTCAAAATTGCTATAATTCCACAAATTATCCTCATTCTTTGACCCTTCCACTAACTGATTTGAGTGCAGTCCAACAGGCATTATTGTAGAGTAATAAATACTATAAGGTAAAATAAAGGAAAAAATAAGAAAAGAAGTTTTAAGATAGTTAAGTAGTTACTGTCAGCTGGAAATAGAATTAACATGTTACATATTTTAAATACATAAACTCTAACACCAATAATGATTGGCAGTATAAAAACAGTGGTTTAATATAAAGCATCCTACATTAAGAGCTGAGATTCGAGTTCTGACTTGCTTAGGCGCTAACTCTCCCCATGACTTCATATAAGACATTTAGTATTTCTAGCACCCAGCATACAATGTTTAATGAAAATCATTATATAATTAGAACCTCTCCCCTCACTACATGAAAAGATAGCTCTTCAGATTCAGTTATGTTCAGCAAACAATAGTGATTGTGTGTCCAATGCACTGGGCTTCCCTAGTGGCTCAGACAATAAAGAATATGCCTGCAATGCTGGAGACCCAGATTTGATCCCTGGTTTGGGAAGATACCCTGGAGAAGGGAATGGCTACCCACTCCTGTATTCTTGCCTGGTAGTGAGAAAGACCAAGTACAAAAATAAAGAGCATAGCTTAATAATTAGCAAGATTTCTAAACTTGGATTCTGACTGAAACTATTTCACTTGAATCCAACAACTGAGTGTCCTCCTGTCTGTGCAAGTGGGAAAATATCCCAGGCAGAGGAAGAGTACCAGGAGACCGGGGGATTAGGAAAGAACACTGCATGTGCAAACAGAGAAAACAGTATAGCTGTACTGAAAGTGTGGGGGTACAGGGGCAGAGAAACAGTGGCAGCAGTTGTAGTAAGAAACGCCAGAAGAAACTAGGAGCAAAGTTACACAGGCTTTGTAAGCCGTATGGGTAACTTTGGACCTCATTCTAAGAACAGTGAGGAATAATTAAAGGGTTTAAGCAATGGTATGACACGATTTGTTTTCCAGTTATGAAAACTCTTTCAGGCTGAAGTAGACAGAATAGATAGCCATGGACAAGACTGGAGACAAGGAAACCAGTTAAGAAACAGTTTTGAGATGAAGGAGGCCTGAATTAGAAGGCAGTACAACAGTAATAAGAAGACTTCTAAAGTCATATGTGTGTGTATGTGTTAATTGCTCAGTTGTGTCTGACTCTTTGCGACCCCATGGACTGTAGCCCAGCAGGCTGCTCCATCCATGGGATTCTCCAGACAAGAATACTGGAGTGGGTACCCATTCTCTTCTCCAGGGAATTTTCCTGACCCAAGGATTGAACCTGGGTTTCTTGCATTGCAGCCTGATTCTTTATGGTCTGAGCCACCTGAAGTTATTTGCCAGCATTCAAGTCTCAGATTTTTCACTTATCCAGTTGCTTACTCTCTATACATGTTTTCCTATCTATAACCCAGAGAAAAAAATCCTCACAGGGTTGTTGCCAAGGAACAAATAATACTTACACAACAGTTAGCATGTTGCTTGGTACATAGTAAGAATGCAAATGTTTACTATCATTAATGTAAGGTTAATGGGATGGAGAAATGAGAATATAACAGGAAGATGCTTAGGAAACAGAAAATGACAGTTAAGGTACAGGAAAAAGGGGAAAGGAATGAGTGGACAAACTCTAGTTTCTAGCTTGCACAGTAGCACTATTGATAAGATGAGAAGCACAGAAACTAAACTGAAACATAGAAACTTTTTGAAGGTTTTGAAGGAGAAAATAGTGTTCACTTTTTAATAAATTGATTGGGAGAGACATTCATTCCAGTAGGCAGGTATATCTATCACTCTAAAGTGAAGGAAAGAGATCAAGGCTGAAGATCTGAGAATAAGAGAGACAGATGGTAATTAAGTCCATGGGGGTTGATGAGAGCCTTTAGAGAGAGAATACACAGAGTGAAGAAATGCTGACAAGGTAGAAAGGTGAAACACCAACATGTAAATGATGGGCAGAGGAAGAGAAACCTGCAAAGGACACTGAGAGAAAAGAAGCAGAGGAATAAGAGAACGATAGTGTGAGAACTCAAAAGCCAAAAGAAAAAAAGTATTTCAAACTAAAGGGAGCACCCAAGAGTGTCAATGGAATCAGGTAAGAACTGAGTTTTTGCTGAATTTAGCAACAAAGTTATCCATTCACGTAATAAATAATAAATGTGTCAAACACTGTACCAGGCTCTGGAGATACAAAGATAAATAAGACAGAACCTTGCACACAAAGACTCTTAAGTCTTGAAGAAATACAGTAAACTAATAAACAGATAAAATACTCATAGATTATAATAACAGATAAAGTGACAGGATTGAGTAAAAGGCAGAGACCAGCTTTAGATACGGAGCTTGGGAGGGCATCTCTCTGAGGAAAGAACATTTAAACTGAGACCTAAGGTGGGAAAGGGTTTAGCTTAGTCAGAGAATTGAAAGACACCCTAAGGCTTCAGCATAATGGTGGAAGAGAGACGGAGAGAAAAGCCAGACATGTTTGTAGATTATGCTAAGGGCATAGTGAGAAGTTTACATGATGACCTGTTGGGCATTAGTAAGCAGGGAAGTGAAGGTTACTCTAGCTCACAGCACTGATTAGTTTGCTTTTCCTCATTTATACTAGTCTTAATAATCAGAAATAGGACATTATACCACTCTTCAACCATTAACTGTTTATTATAATATCAGAAGAAACTTTTCTATTTTAATAGGTACCACATGATTACAGCATGTTACCTGTTACATTAATTCACCTATTTTAACCTTCTTCCATAGATACTTCTGATATCTACTTAATTCTATCACTAAATTATATTTCTCTGAGATTACTCATTTTTCAGAATTTGAATGTTTTATAACAAGAAGACTCAACAAAGTGTTACTAAAGTGTTATGGGCCAATAATACACACACCAAAAAAACTGATGGGCTTCATCAAAAAAGGGAAAAAGGAGACTATATTCTGTAGTATTATTATATGCCACAGTTTCAGGTTCCTATTGCCTTAATCTATGCATTTATATACATGTATAAGATAAAGAAAACCTATGCAGAAAACTTTGGCTTGATTCTGACCAGCCAAATTATATTTCATATTGTTTTTTCATTTCCTTATCTGCAAGGAGAATTCAGAGCTCTTCCACATTTCACAAAGATATCAAGAGTGTAAAATGCTACCACTTAATATCTACTATCAGACAGTCAGCTAGGCCCACTACATAAATTACTTTTTATTGTCCTCATACTCCAAAAAGTAGGTATTCTTCCAATTTTAAAGATGAAAAACCATGACCTCAGTGAGGTCAGGTGACTTGCCCAAGACTGCAGAGCTAGAATTCAAGCCCAATCCTATCATCTTGAAAACTCTCAGACTATTAACAGATTTGGGTTCCTTTAAAAAACCTATCAGATATAAGGTATTAAATCATAAAGATGAATTTTTAAATGATAATAAATGGTATTTTATTTAATTTTTAACAAACCATATATAACTTAGAAATACTTGCTATATACACCATTCCTGTATATTCCTTCCTTTGGCATAACTTGATAGTTTTTTCTTAGTAATAGATAAAAAGAAAATAGAAAAGATAACAAGAATTACTATTCTGGGTCAAAAAAACTGCCAGTTAGTCCTTAATACACATATTAAATCCAATGAACTACTAGTAATTAACTGCCTATTCTCACAAAACTATGTCTCTCAAAATTAAAAACTACAAATGGCCTAAGGTTTTCCTGAATCAGAAAAATCTAACCTCTGATTAGAACCTCTAAATGTCACTAATTCTCTGAACTTGAAAGGTAACAAATTTGAATAAAAAGATCATAATTTTTTCTCAGCATAATTTATAGATTTACTGAATTGTGAGCTCTTCCTACTAAGACTTTTCAGGTAGCTAAGTCATCTACCAAGCTATTGTCTGAAGAAGTCTAGATATTTAACAAAAAGAAATTGCTGCCAGATCATCTTTATTTTCCTTAACAAAATACACACACGAGCACAAAATTCACTTATAATAGCATTATTTTACAAATATAAATAATGTTCAAAATTCAAGTACAGTCAAGTGCAGAGGTATTTCCTACATGTTAATATGTAAACATAAGCTAATTATATGCATCAGGTACCTCTGGCCCAGCTGCAAAACAAGAGACATCAAAAGTAACACTGCACTTGACTGTTCGACTGCATTCTTACTGAGAATTCACACAAATGCCTATATTATTACTGTGATAACTTTCACACCTCTTAATGTAAATGCCTAAAGAGATATTTTACCCCCTGGCAAATATCACAAGAGTTAAAATTCTATCCATTTTAATAATGAAGTATTAAAAATCTTAACTGAGTTTCATTCCTTAAAACAAATGCCATTAGAACTTATTCCTAACCAAAGTTCTTCCTATGCCAAATGTATTTACAGGTCACAAGAAGAAAACAAAACTTCTATTATATTTGTTTACTTTTAGAACAGAAAAAAATACCTAAACGTTGTCTAAACAGTGTGGGTTTCTGTACATTCAAAAGGATTTTACTTTACTGACACCATTTGCTTTTAATTTTAATAGCCAGTAGACGTAAGTCTGACATATTGAAATAGCTAGGCAATCTGAAATTCAAACGATACCAAGCATGTCTTTGGGGGGGTGGAAAAAAAGAAAGCACCACCTACAAAAGCAATAACTGACATCAGCAAGACTACAAATATCCAGTTGAAGGCACATGAAAGCATTTACTACATTGTCAAAGATTCTCCACTTAGTTCAGGATTAGGAACAGCATTAGCTCTGGGAACTGTTGACTTGTCTTCATTCATTGAGGTTTCTTCATTCTCGGTCTCTTCTTGTTTCTCCTCTGGTTCCTCTATGCCAGATGCTTGTTCAATCACTGGGTTTGTCTGCTCTGTATCTGGTATTTTGTCATCTGTCTGTTCTGTACTATTATCTAGAACATCTTGTTCTTCTAAAGATTCTGAAAAGATAAAGAATAAAAACTTTAGGAATAGTCAATGTTAATAACTACTAAATAAGATAAGCATGTGCAAAGAAACTAAGAAACAGAAGAATAGTCTAACATTATCCTTAAAATATATCTTTTTAATGTACTTAAGTACATCATGCATGCATACTCAGTTGCTAAGTCACGTTGACTCTTTTGCAATCCCTGGATCTCACCAGGCTCTTCTATTCACAGGATCTTCCAAGCAAGAATACTGGAGTGGGTTGCCATGCCCTTCTCTAGGGGATATTTCCAACCCAGGGATCGAACCCATGTCTCCTGCATTGGCAGGCAGATTCTTTACCACTGAGCCACTTTGGAAGCCTATCCCTATAGCATACCATATATGAAATGGTATGAATGAAGGAAAAAACAATTTGGGGGAAACATACCCATAAACATAATTTTACCTAAAGCCCCATCATTCACAAAATAAATGAACTATCATAATACTTAAGAACCTTCCTAAAGATGGATTTGAAAGCTGAATGTCTGAATATATCAAAATTAAAATAGAATTATGTATTATAAGACAACAACAGCCCAGCAAAAGCAGCAAATGCACTAACTCCCAGATTATGTTTCCTGAAGGAACTAGTGTCTCTTGCGTCCAGGCAACACTGTGACCAATGCGTAAATGTGTACCTTTGTAGGATGCATATGTGTGTATAGGTGGTGTGATTTCCCACACTGATTTACACCTCTATTATCCATGACTGTGGGGGTCTGGATCCACCTTTTCCAAAGTCAAGACAAGTCTTCCTTCATCCCTGTGCAAGACAAGTCCTTGGGATTTAAACCTCTGGGTCAGAATATGCTACATACCTTGAATGCTAGGGAGCGAAAGGGAAGAGTCTTTTGCCTCTGTCTCCATTAGCAGAGGCCAAGTAAGGGCATTGGTTCCTAATCCGAAGGTTTACTCCCTTCAAACTCTCTTTTGAGTGTCATTAAACTCATATCTCTTAATAATAATTTAATAACTTTAATTCCTCAAAGTTTAAAGAATAGGAAAGGGAAGGAAATGACAGGAGCAGAGTTTTGGGCCACTCAATTTCCAAATCAAAGATAAACACCTAACTTTGAGGTGTTTCTGTGTTTTGTTTCTGTAATAAATAGCAACTAATATTACTGCTAGGAGAAATATGGTTAAACTACATCAAGCAAAGCAAATAAGGAGATTTTCATACCCTCACAGATGATCCCTTATATTACAAATGCTACTGTTTCAAAAATCTGGAGGACAGGCTAGTTTACACTAGTAAAAAGTTCTACTTTTGTTCCTTGTAGAATAGTAACCCACTCCAGTATTCTTGCTGGAGAATCCAATGGACAGAGGAGTCAGGCGGGCTATAGTCCATAGAGCCGCAAAGAGTCGGACACAACCAAAGCAACTTAGCATATAATAAATGCCAGTATTTTGATAACAAAATTAATACTTTTTAAAGAAAATATGTACACGTTTACATGGAGGTTTTATAAATTCATGGTTTTATCATATCAGTTTTAATAAATACAAATTATATAACATACTCTATGTGGAGTTGAAAATAATTTTTTAACTTATTTTTAAAGATATTTTCAACTCTAGTTTATGGAATTAATCACAATCTCTTTCTCTCTTTTTATATATAGAACAAAAAGCCAAAACTGCATAGCTAGGGACATCTAAGTTAATGGGGTTTACTGTATGGAAACTTCATATGCTCACAAAAAGATGAGGAATGTTCACATGTCACAAAAATGCTATTTTTATTGTAAAAGGAACATAAAATGGCACTGTGCACCACTTGGAATCTTACAAAAATCCAAAGTTGAAAAGCAGGAGGTCGAGTCGTGTTACATGAAGTTGTGTTATATCCAGTGGTCAAAGGAAAAGCAGAAAGTGAAATGAAACTCTATGGACATGTACAGACCATTTCTGCTACAAGGGCAAGCAAACTGTTTAGTGGAACACTTCAGGAGTCAATAAGTGAAAGTCACTCAGTCTTGTCCAACTCTTTGCGACCCCGTTGGACTATACAGTCCATGGAATTTTCCAGGCCAGAATACTGGAGTGGATAACCCTTCTCTTCTCCAGGGGATCTTCCCAACCCAGGGATTGAGCCCAGGTCTCCCACATTGCAGGTAGATTCTTTACCAGCTGAGCCACAAGCTAAGTCAATAACCATTTGTAATTCTACCTTCACAGAATTTATCCAGGGTAGAATTTTAAGAGTCACTGTTTTCTACCACTCTCTGGCCATAGAGCAATACTTACTTGCCAAGAATTTTACAAGTGGTTATGATTTAGTAAACCCTCCAATAAAGTTACACGAAATGAAAAAACAAAAAGCTCAGAACTCAGGACTCAACTCATCAATAAGCATGCTTCAGTGAACATGGGCCCACATAGTTTGTTATCTGTTTTGACAGATTAACTCAGTATTAAACAGGAGAGGTATCAAAGTTTATGATTTATGATATTAAAGCTTTGTGATGTAATTATTTTCAGAAACAGACACATCCCCAGTCAAATACAATACAAATTTTAAAATTCTGGAATCTTAAAGAAGCAGTTAATACAAAGAGAAAAATTATAATACTTAATTTTGTTAACATATATAGAGGTGAATTCTAAGAAATACACGTGAATTCTACAAAAGTCAATTATTTTCATAATTAGAAAATAACATTATACACAAAACCTGCTCATCAATACTATATTGTATTTCAGAAAATATACAGAAGACTAAAAAATGGTGAAATGATGAATAGGGTTTGAGAACAAAAAGCGTATTAAATGACTACTTTTCTTCCCCCAGGTTAATCTGTAGAAAAGTAATATTAATAGCAGTTAATGCTACAAAAATTTGGTACGTGTCATGATACCTATAATGCAGATATCAGCTAGTCTAAACAACACAGATATTCAGTGTATGTATGTCAGTGTCATTTTGTGAGAGGTCATCACTACAAGCTTTAAGTGAACTAGATGCACAAGATTAACAGAAATTTAATTACATACCAGTTTAATAACTAAACCACAGAACTTCATAAAAACATAATTAAATATATTCCAAAAGTACTTACTTTTTTTCTGTGGGAGAGTATCATTTGCCTGTTCTAATAAAAACAGTAAATTTCTTCTGTGAAGCTGTAGTTTATATATAATAGCTTGGTGGTATAAAATTCATTACAGTAGATGTCAATATTTGGGCATAAAATACCAAAAGAGAAACCATATTTCATGTTCACACTAATTAAACAGGTCTACTCTTCCCTGTGCAGCACCAGTTTAAGACTAAAATTAATACAAGGTTACTCGAATGACCTAATTCCATCTGTAGGAAAATTTTTTAAATCACCTTTGACATCTGTAATGCCAAGAAAACAATCTATCACAATGTGATAAAACAAAAATGATCCATGGGATTTGTTCCTTACCTGACTCCTTCCCCTTCTATTCTCCTACCCCAATATTCTTGACAGAAAAGCTTTTCCCACCAAATTGTAACAATTGGCTTCTGGTTGGGTAAAGCTTCAATTCAGCTAGATAGCTCAACCTCATAAAACTGAATGTAACTGTATAATGAACACTGCCACTGCCTCACCTATAAACCACAAACATGCAAAAACATTTAAGAAGACCACCGTCCATTTAGGTTTTTATTCTAGCTCTTGAAAGGATAATTCTCTAAAAAAATTAAAGAATAGTTAACAAAACAATTTCATACATCTCCAAAAGAAACACATAATTTCTGCAGCAAAATACATGAGTCTATTTATATTATGTATTCCAAAACTCCTAATATTTTGGTGATTTAGATTCTTACTTCTTATTCCTTTTTACAATAACTTTAAAAAAAATTTGCCTTGCTAACATATCAGTACCTACTATATGTACAGACTATAAAACTCACCCAAAGGAAATTTGTTAAATTAAAATGGACAATTTGTCTTTAACTCACAGATTTTAAAGTGTTTTAAAGATTTTTCTGCCTTAAGAAAAACAGCCAACTTATATTCAAGGACCAAAGACACAAATTTCATCCCAAAATGCAACTTACTGGCTCAATGAATAAAATTCAAATAAATGATAACCACCTATGAGAAAATAGCTCATTTTAAACATAAAGATGTTGTGTAATTATTTACCATTTGTGAACAAATCCATTAGATGAGTCATTAGAATGTCATTATTAAGCAATAATGTAAAACTATTAGGTGAAGGTGTTTCAGAAAAGGAAACCAACAGGCTAAAAGATCTCTATGTCTAAAACAAGCATGAAAAAAACATAATATAGGCAAGTTTACATCTTGAGTAAGCTATACATAGCTAAAAATAAGTTTTTCTGATCTGATACATAGAATTCAATAAAATCTACATTATCAAATAGTACAATTTCCTAAAGCACCTAATAAGCAAAACTAAAAACAGAACTTTCCTTAGTTCAACATAACCTAAGGGTAACAGTATTATTGTTGAAACAAAAGAAAGGGAAGAGCAAAAATCGGATTTCAAGATAAATTTCACCTTATATAAATTGTACTTGCTATTTTCGATAGTACTAAGTAGATGCCATGAGTTTTATTACTAGCAAGTTATTTCCAGTGAATAAAAGCTATATTCTACTAAAAGAATTACATAAGATCTAACTAAATATAACTGAACAACGAAAACAGTATTAACGTTTTTTAAACATGCTAACTCCAAATCACTATACTGGAATATTAATAGTGTAGTAACCTTGTACTCTAATTATTATCATATCTAACAAAAAGAATGCTATGAATCAATTATTTTGAAAAACACATTTTAAAAAGAAGAAAAACTGATAAACTGACTTTAACACGGCTTAGCAGACACTCAAATATTACTGTACTATTCATTTCACAATAAAAGAAACCAAAGAAACTAAAAACCAGCTCATTACTTTGACATACCATATCTAGCATGCCCTTAGAATAAAGTGACAGTCTTAATTTTTTTGTTTTCTCTAATGTTTTATTACCAAAACATCTGTGTACATAGTTTTAGAAAAAATTTTAGGAATTCAAATGAGCAGTTAACAGGAGGAATTTCTTTCTTCTAGCGAGCGCTCCTTCTTTGATGAAACCTTTCCAAGGTTTCATGTGTTGTTCCAAGAGTGGTCCAAAAATTTCAAAAGCCTTATGCCTCATCCTAAATGCAAAATATTCCAGTAGAATGAAGATAAAATTTAAAGTCTTGTATCATAAATTGAAAAAAGGATTTCTTGTATTAATTCTAGATTCACATAAATGGTTAGGAACTATTCTTTGAAAAAACATTAAGACAAAAGAAAGTTACCTTTTGGTTCCATCTGTAAATTCAGTAACGCAATTTTAAGAAGCTGGTTCAATACTTTTAAAAATATATTAAAATTGAAACAGGAAAGTTTTTCTTTCAGACCTAAGTTTTGTGTAATTTTTCTACACAGAAGTGTAGAAATCAGCAATCTAAGCCCTTCATCACTCTGGCTGTCAACAGAGGGAGTAGCTCATTGAGATGATATGCTCCTTAGTTCACAGTTCAATTTAATCATAAAGGTATGCCACCAGTGTTTAAATAAATGCAGGTTATCTCTTCATCAGAAATACTTTCCGCCATTTACTAATGGAATCCAGCTTGAAATTCATAACCGTGTATCACAGTGTTGAGAGACAGGAGTCTTGGAAAAAATTTTGTCTTCTGACAAACCAAAGAAGTAAAACGATGCTCATAATAGCCATTTTGATGAATCCAAAAAGAAGAATGAAGAAGTTACTACTATAGTGACTATCTTAACCAAATGGAATTGTTGCTTCAGTTTCTAGCATTGTGGAGCTATCATACCCTGCCTCAATGTCTTCACCTATTAACGTTACCTTATTAGGGTTGAGTTTGAGCCAGTTAGACTTCATTCCGGAGGTTTCTGACAGAAAATGAGACATCTGGGGTATTGCTCCTCCTAGATTAGATGAGAAGGAAAGGTATAGCTGGGTGTGGTTTGCTAACTTTGCATCTTGACCTTAGTAGAAGATAAAAGCATGGGACTCATTATCAAGATATCTATTTTGTTGGCTGTTTTTTCTTTTTTTGTCCCAACTATTGGCTTTCAAATATTCACTTTAGCTTTCATAAGCAAAGTTACTCATGGCAGGGACTCCAATTTTTCCTCTAGGCATCTTCAGGTTGGAATTCTTTAATTTTCAGTTCCAAGAGGCGGCAATGGCAAGACAGATGATTTGCATGTGACAGCATGCAGCTCAGAGCATGACTTAATAAGCAAAAGATAAAAGTCTGACATTGTGTTTGGAGTCGATGTTGCAGACATGGAGAAGACAAATACAAAGATTCAGCGTTGAAGTACACAGGCCTCTTGTCATGGCTATCTGTATTCAAATTCATTTTGATATTTGTTAGTAAGCCAAAAGCCAAGCCCAAGTCAACACACATATTTTAGGTTCATTCTTCAAAGTTAAAAAAAAAAAAAAAAAAATTGTCAAATTCTCATACCAAACTTCAGATACGTGAAAATTCACTGCCTTGTATATTATTCTCAGTTAAAGCATTTTTTCCACTACTCAGTGATTTTATAAAGAAATCAAATATATGTAAATGATAACTTCTAGAAGTTAAAAGAATGAATACTGACTGCTACCTTAAACTATGTGAACAAAACTTCCAATATGGATTTTTTTTTTCTGTACGGGGTGAAGCACCAAAATATCAGGGACTGTGTCATAACTTTAGCAATCTTCATAATTCAGAGCTGCTTAACAAATAGTTCCTCACCCAATATTAATAACAAGAAATAGTTGACAATTAATAGTCAGATCTTCCATCTCATCTTTTCCATTTTTTCATGAAACTTCCTCAGGAATTCCTAAAACAGAACTGAAAGATAAGTTCTAAAACTCAATGAATCCTGATAACTTCCATTTCTTTAAAATAAGTTTGCTTTATAACAAAGGCATTAATCAGCAATATTAAATCCTGTGGACCTTGATAAATTGTCTGTTTCAAAGGAACACCAGTCCTGTCAATATAGTCATCCAAAGAATGTAAGGCTGACTTTTCAACTTCAGAGTTTCCTGTTTTCGAGTAACTTCTAGTCATAGAAATGGTAAGGCACAAACCTATATTTATCAGTGTTAACTACAATTATTATAAGAACTGACCCTTATGAGTAGTGGCTTCATAATTGTCTTAAATCTGCTTCATTTACATAAATTGAAAAACAATTCCATGTATTACTAGTTAAATCTCCCAACAGTTAATTAAAAAGATAACTCCTATAGAACAGTCTTATGGACTCTGTGAGAGAGGGAGAGGGTGGGAAGATTTGGGAGAATGGCATTGAAACATGTAAAATATCATGTATGAAATGAGTTGCCAGTCCAGGTTCGATGCACGATACTGGATGCTTGGGGCTGGTGCACTGGGACGACCCAGAGGGATGGAATGGGGAGGGAGGAGGAAGGAGGGTTCAGGATGGGGAACACATGTATACCTGTGGCGGATTCATTTTGATATTTGGCAAAACTAATACAGTTATGTAAAGTTTAAAAATAAAATAAAATAAAAAAAAAAAAGATAACTCCATAAATAATATTTACCAAGCTATTTCTAGATCCTGCTTAACACAATATATATTTTAAAACTCAAACACATCAAACCAACTGCATAGGAGGCCATAATATCAGAGCAATACCTGATAATATGCATGCTGCAAAATCTGATCCATTCTTGTCTAAAACAATTATGCTTTTATTGTTGAAAGCAAACATTATCAAGAGACAAAACTTCTAAATTAACATATTCATACCTTCATTGATCTGGTTCTCTGATGAAATTACGCTTCCTGAGGGCAAGGAACCAACTGTATTTGAGACTTCCAATGCCTGCCTCTTTTCAAAACTAAATTCTGGAAGTCTTGGAGCCTGGGGTCTGGTTTTTCTAGCAGGATTCAAGAAAAAACAGTAGGCACAACGAAAAGCTGTAGAGAATTAGAAAAAAAAAAACAAAACCATAAACCAAATAAACTTTAAGGACTAATCAAGTAACCCTCAAGGTTAATTTTACAAAGAATCTTTCAAAAGCCATTTATTCCTTGTGAAATTACACATGGTTTTAATAATATTATGGCAGGTGTTCTAACCAAAGTTTATTTTAAAGCATATTTAAAAATTATTATTAGAACTATAATACCAATTTAAAGCAGAAAAGATAATAAGTTACATAGCAGGTTAACTAATAGCAAAACAATAATAATGATCTAAATGTATTACAGAAATTACACTTCTAGTCACCATGAGGTATCTTAAAAGCCAGAACTTTACTCATCTGCCCCCCAAAATGTTGCATGTTATATATATTTGAGAAGCATGATTAATTTAGTTCAATGTTTTTAAATAGTAGCTGCACATGAAAATATTCTGAAGAGCCTAAAAAAAATGCTGATGCCTGGGCCCCACCTCAGATCAACTAAAGCAGATTATTTGTAGGTGGAACCTGGGCATCACAATGTTTAAAAGCTCTTCAGGTTAATTCTGATGCACAGTGAAAGTTTAAGAACAGCTAGCCTAGAAGTTGTACATTGTATGAAGAAAAAATCTGAGTTGTCTTTTCTGCTTTGCTGTGTATTCTATAATATGCCTGAACAACATATACAGAGCAATACCTAAAACAAAATGGCATTACATGGCAATTGGCACAGAACGAAATATTTAAGAGTAAAATATCTAAAATCTAACTGCCAAATAATTCTTACCAATGTACTCAAATTCTTCTTTCAAAGCCATGCCATTGTGAGAAAAACACTGCTGACATATAAGGGCATACCTACAGCAAAAGGAAAAATGAACAGATTAGTTACAAATGCAGACAAAACAAGCAGGAGAAGCTACTTTAGCCATCACGGCTAAAGTACACAGTTAGATTACATAGCATTTAATGTAGCTAGATGTGCCATAATAGATATTACTTTGTAAACAATAAACAACACTCTTTATGACAACAAATTTTCAATTACTTTAAAATATTATATATCAAATTAAAAATAAACTAAGAAGCAGTCAAATAAAATTTTCTTAGTAAGCAGAAATGTATTTGATAACAGAACACTTAAATTTTAATGTTTCCTAACACATATTCCTGGGGATGACAGACCCCAAATCTGTGGTCAGATAGAGAGTGGAAAAGATGAAGCCTCTTAGAGATTCACAAATGAGTATTATTAAAACCGCTGTGAAGTCTTGCAGTAAAGAAATGAATTTAATTTTGTTTAGTCCAGTCCAAAGGTTAATTTCTGTATATCATGATTTCTTAGCTATCCCAGTTACACTTAAACATCTTCCACATTTTCTATTTATATACCCTTTCTGTTCTCTGAGTAAATACTTAATAAATACCTGGCCCTATCAAACAACATTCTATCTGTTTTGAAGAACGTATAATTTTTCACATTAACATTAAATTCTAGTCTCTTTATTAAGACAATAATATTAACCAATAACCTTGTCAAATATCTATTCTTAAAATACCCTAAGAATTACTTAAAAGTCTATACTATGACAATTGCTCTGCTCATATCATCCTTATAATCCTAGAGTTATTATAAGGACCAATTAAAATAACTGGAGAAGCATTTTGGAACTCTAAGTGTAAAATACATGAAACTGTCCTCACTGTTATTAAAATCATCACTATCATTAAGTCCAGTACTCACATCTATAAAACTCCATTTCTTATAACCTACCTTTTCACTATTTACAAACTTCAAATTCAAAAGATTCAACAAAATGATCCAAATTCTCTAAAAATAATGTTATAGTAGCGTTATAACATACCAGTTACAATATTTTTTGTTATATATAATACGTTTTAAAATATTTTATCCAAATACTTTATCTAGATAATCTACTACTGAAAAATAACTGAGTATGTACTCTTTTGCAGGGCCAGAAAATACTCCATTATGTTCTAAAATCAGGAAACAACTACAAAATCATAGAACATTTAGTGCATGTGCACATGTGTGTTGGAGAAGGCAATGGCACCCCACTCCAGCACTCTTGCCTGGAAAATCCCATGGACGGAGGAGCCTGGTAGGCTGCAGTCCATGGGGTCGCTGAGGGTCGGACCCGACTGAATGACTTCACTTTCACTTTTCACTTTCATGCATTGGAGAAGGAAATGGCAACCCACTTCAGTGTTCTTGCCTGGAGAATCCCAGGGACGGGGGAGCCTGGTGGGCTGCCGTCTATGGGGTCGCACAGAGTTGGACACAACTGAAGTGACTTAGCAGCAGCAGCAGCAGCAGCACATGTGTGTACACACACACATACACACCCACTCTGACCAATAAACTTTCTTCATTTTCATTTAGCTACACCCTAGTAAACATTACCTGTTCTGTGGACCATCACCAACTAAATATTCAACAATTCTATCCAGAGCACCTCGTTCTCGAGGCAGAATGGGTCTTGCTAAAGGTGGACCAGGAGGATGAAGACCTAGTAAATAAATATATACAAAATTCATATGTGTAAAATACATTTAAATTTCAATTCAGTTGCCAAGAACTACTTATGCTCGTTAAGAGTTTTTTAATGATTTTAACAAAACAAAAATGATACTATCATCTCTGTATTCAAATTTTCATTAAAAACACTATACTACAAAAATATATTTATCTATGTGCTATATTAGAACCAGCAACATAATCTATTAAGGAATAAAACTATGTTGAGTTCTGTACAAATTAATTTTTTAAATGCTCAGACTCTTAAAAGTTTATGCAATAATAAACTAGGAGACTTCCACTGTGTACCATAATACAGTAATCAGAGTCAGATTTAATATCCCACCTAAAACAACTAAAATACCATGTAAAATATATTATGCAATGGTTTTAAAGACACTGGATATCAAGTAATGTAGGATAAAGATCCCTGAGACACATAAAATAAATAAGATGAGCCCTACAACTGCCCCAACTTATTGCCTGGCGAGTTTTCCAGGTAGCAATTCAGGCAGAGTAAATCCAGGTGAAGTTCATTAGTCTCCCTGAGTTGAAGAGATAAAGCTGGAACACTGGAGAGGCCAAGACAGGTTGAATTCACTGGAAACAGAGGGGAGAGAATGCCAAGAGCCGGAATACCAAAGATCTGCCCAGGATGCAAATGAGAAAAACTACCTGAGGAGAAAGAAAGAACTGCCCCCAAAATACTAAAGGTACCAGTGCTCACATGGGGCCAAAAATATCACATGTTCCCACCAGCCAGGATGGAAAACTTCATAACTCACAGGTCACTGGGTAAATATTCAGAGAGGCCTTGTACAGTAATTTAAAAATATCCTGTACCCAATAAGGCAAAATTTACAATGTCTGACATTAGATAAAAAATTATTAGTCATGCAAATTGGCAAGAAAATAAAACCGAATGAGAAGAATCAATCAAAAGTGACCCAGAAATGATGGAGATGATAGCATTAAGAGACAAACATATTAAAACACTTATTATGACTATATTCCTTAGGCTTGAGAATCTAGACGAAAACTGTAATATGTTAAGCAGAGACATGAAAAAAATTTATAAAAGATCCAAATTTAACCTCTACAGATGAAATCTACAATGTCTTAGATTTTAAAATTCACAGATGAAATGAACAGCAGTTTGGACATTACAGAAGAATTAGTAAATCTGAAGACAGCAAGAGAAGCCATGCAAAGTGAAACACAAAGACTAAAAAGATTTTTAAATGAACAAATCAGTGAGCTGTGTAACAACCTCAAGCATCTAGTATATGTATAATTGGAGTTCAGAAGAGGAGAGGAAAAAAAATTGACTCAAAAAAATAATGCACAAAAATTTTCAAAACCTGATGAAAACCGAAAACATACAGACCCAAGAATATCAACAAACCCTAAGTACAAGAAATAATTTTGCACCAAGATACAGCATAATCAACCTTCTTAAAACCAGTGACAGAAAATCTTAAAAGCAGTCAGAAAAAGATACATTAGTACAGAGAAACAAAGATAAGAATGACAGATTACTCATTAGAAAATAAGCAAGCGAGAAGACAATGAAACAGTATCTTTAAAGTTCTGAAAGAAAAACTATCAAATTAGCAAAATTATCTGTATTAGTGAAGACATCTTTTAAAAATGAAGGCAAAATGAAGACTTTTTTCAGACATACAGAACTGAAAGAATTCACCACTAACAGAACTGTACTACAAGAAATGTTAAAAGAAATCCTTCATGTAGAAGGAAAATGACACCAGACAGAAAGCTGGATCACACAAAAGAAAGAGTACCTGAAATGGTTACCATGTGGGTAAATATATAAAACATTATTTATATCGCTTTAAAAAACAATTGATGGCTCAAAGAAAAAGTAATACAGGTTTCCCTTGCTATCCAAAAGTTCCCATGAAAGCTTTCGTAAGCCAAAATGGCATAAAGTGAAGAAGCAATTACCTTGGGACACATCTTGCTAACGGATGCACAAAATAAATTGAGACAAAGCACAGATGCTCACAGACAAAGTTCAAAGCTATGGCGGCTTGCTGATGAGATGCTGAGTGTAGTTCCCAGGAAAGGAGCTTGGTGGTGCCACTCTTGCTGCTCAGGATGCACGCTGCCTCTACAACGGCTCGCTGCAAAACAAATGCTGAACGCTATTTTCGCTTTTCATCTTTTTTTGTAAAAGCGAAAACCTTCTTCTGATTCTTTCAATTAGTGGAAACAGGCACTAATGTAGGTCTTTCATAAAAGCAAAGTGGTATAAAGTGAACTTTCAAAATGCAGAGGATATCTGTAATTCCTTGTGGGGTTTATAACACATGTATAAGTAAAATGTACGAAAACAATACCACAAAGGCCAAGGGGAGAGAAACATTAAGTTTACTGTAGTTTGATTCTTAATCTGTATGAGAACTGGTGTCATACCATTTGAGATGAACTATGATAAATTAATGATACATACTGCAAAGTCTAAAGTACCCACTAAAATAACAAAAAAAAAGCACTATAGCTAACAAGGCAACAGCAAAAAAAATGATTAAAAGCAATCATAAAAGATACTCAACCCACAAGAGGCAGAAAACAAGAGAGGTAGCAGAACAAATGGGACAAATAGAAAACTAGCACAATAAAAGATTTAAACTCAAACTAAAACATACCAATCATTACATTAAATGTAAGTGGCCTGAGCATCCTCACTATAAGGCAAAGATTGTCAGAACGGATAAAAAAGCAAGACCCAACAGATGTTGCTTACAAAAAATCCATTTTAAATATAAAAACACAAACAGACCAAAGGTAAATGACAGGGGAAACTACATAAATACGCTAACACTATTCAAAAGAAACCTAGAGCACCTGTATTAATAGCAATCAAAGTAGATTCTAGAGCAAAGAATATAAACAGGGATAAAAGTGTAATTTCATAATGACAAGGAGTCAATTCATCAAGAGGACATAATAATCCTAAACCTATGATGTATGTGCATTATAATGGAGTTTCAAAACACATTATGCAAAAACTAAAAGAAATAAATACACAATTATAGCTGGAGATTTCAACAGCGTTCTCTCAAGCACTGACAGAATAAACAGACAAAAAATCATTAATGATATGTAATACTATCTACTTAACCAACTTGATGCAATCAACAATTAGAACCATTCTACCCAGCAGGAACAAAACATATATTCTTTCCAAGTGAATATAAAGCATATTTCAAGACAAATGATAGTCTGAAACATAATCTCAATACATTCAAGAAGATTCAATAATACAAAGTATGTTTTCTGACCACAACAGAATTAAAGTAGAAATAAGCAACAAAAAGACATCAGGAAAATACTCAAATATCTGAAGACTCAATAATATATAAATAATCCAAGCTTTAAAGATAAAGAAATTAGAAAGTATTTTTAACTGAATGAGAACAAAAAACCAACAATATCAAATTTATGATATGCAACTAAAACAATACTTTGAGGAAAATTTATAACACTAAACACCTATACTGCTAAACACCTACAAATGAGGATAGATCTAAAATCCATGAATTCAGTTTCTACCTTAAGAACCTAAAAGGAAAGAGCAAATGAAACCCAAAGTAAACAGAATAAATGAAATAATAAAGATCAGAGTGGAAATTAATAAAAATATAGAATAGATTTCTAGAAAATAGATTCTAGAAAAATTCTCTAGAATAATAGAGAAAAGCTAGTTCTTTGAGAAGACCAAACTGATAAAGCTCTAGTCAGGCTAATCAGGATAAAAAGGAAAGATATAAAATATTAATATTAACAATGAGAGAAATGACATAAATCCAGACAGTAAAGATATTCATAGAATAATAAGGGTATATTATGAATAACTTTATGCCAATAAATTCTGTAAGTTAGGAGAAACAAATTCCTCAAAAGACAACCAAACTACCAAAACTTACTCAACAAGAAACAGAAACTTCAACTTGCTAAAATTTTGTTAAGAATTTTTGCATCTATATTTATAAGGATATTAGTCTGTAGTTTTCTTTTTCTTTAAAAAAGGTGAATTTTTTTTTAAAAAAAGAAAAAACCTTCCGCAAAGAAAACACCAGGCCTAGCCACTTCAACCTGTAACATTTAAATTTATTACTAAGAAATAATACCAATTCTATACAAACTTGTCCATAAAACTAAAGACAAGAAAATGCTTTCTCATACTGAGGCCAGCAATACTCTTTTACCAAAACCAGTCCAAAAAAATGACAAGAAAACCAAAAAAATTACAAGAAAACAAAGAAAACAGATAAAACAAAATTACAAGAAAAAAACCAAAAAGCAAAAACAAAACAGACCAGTATCTTTAAGGAAAACTGATGTACACATTTCTAACAAAATTTTAACAAACTGAACTCAATAATATATATAAAAATTAAAACATCACGACCAAGTCAAATTTACTTCAGGAAAGCACGGTGATTTAATGTCTAAAAAAAAGTCAATGTTAAAAAAAAAAAATCAATCAATGTATTTCACCATATGAAATAGTGATATTAAAAAAATATATAACTAAACTAAAACCCTATAAGAGCATCTCAATAGATGTAAAAAAAAGATTCGAAAAAATTCATCATCTGTTACTGATAAAAACCTTCAGCTAACTAGGAATGGAAGGGTATTTCTCAATCTGATAGAGGCTATCTATTTTTAAAAAAAAAAAACAAAAAAAAAACCTATAGCTTACACTGAGTTGAATGGTAAAAAGGTAAATGCTTTCCTCCTAAGATCAACAATAAGACAAGGATGTCTGTTCTCACCACTTCTATTTAACACTGCACTGAAAATTCTAGCTAGTGTAATAAGGCAAGAAAAAGAAATGAAAGGAATCTACATTTAAAAGGAAGAAGTAGAATTATATTTAGTCACCAACAATCTGAAGCCTGTTTAGGATATATTATGGTATCTATATAAAAGTTATAAGAACCAGTGACCTTAGCAATATTACAGGCTATAAGATCACTATACAAAAATCAATTTCTGTTACATTACCAGTGAACAATGGAAACCGTTAATAAAGTATTTAAACTAGGATAAAAACATGAAATAATCAGATGTACATTTAATCAAAAAAGGTACAAAAGCTATGAACACTGCAAAACATTGCTAAGAGAAACTAGAGAAGATCTAAATAAATGGAGAGATACATTGTATTCCTATAATAAATTAGCCAGTATCAGAGATGATGAATGGAGAGTCAGGAGTAGAGGAATAACTTAGAATTTAGTTAATGATTACATTATATAAAAACAGTAACAAAAACAAAGTTACACATTCAAAATTATGAATTGTAACTCCACAATCTCTGAAAACTGAAAGAGAACTGTTTGCAGGAGATATTCTAAAATTAGAGACTACATAGAAGGCACTGAGAAGAAAGTTAGAGAATAAAATAAACAAGATGTGATGTTTGCCTTTGTAAATCAAGGCCAGATAAAAGTAAGATAGGCAGCAATGGACGTTTACATGGAGACCTTGTAGAAGACTTCCAAACAAAATGAGGTCTTGTTGAAACAAGCCCTGCAATACATGGATTAAAGGTCTTCAAAATGACTGTGAAAAAACCTTTAAAGCATTAAAAAATGGCTTTAGGGCAGCAATATGATATTACTATTCTAAAAGATAAGAGATTTGTGTTGTAAATAGTCACAAATCTTAAGGCTGTTACCATCTTAAAAAGGGGGGGATGATATAGAATTATAGCTAGTAAATGAAATTAGGTTCTAAAATAAGTTTTCAGTATTAGGAATCAAGTGCATTTTTCATATTTCATTGGCTATTGGTATTTCTTTGGCTAATGCTAAGTACAGTCATACTTAACATTTGATCACTAGCATCAAAAAATAAACTTGAATGCAGACATTAAGTGTCATCCCTCATTATCAAACTTTCAACTTAAATAAGTACGCCAAATTAAATTTTGAAAGCATTTAAGCCAGCTTAACTTTTGCTGGAGTATTTTACTTCTACCTGCTTAAAATGAAAACATCCATAAAGGAATCTGGATAAATAAAACAACAGATTTAATAAAAATATCTTAACTCCCTTGCATATTAATAACTTTTAAAATAACACACCTTTGTATTCATGCTGTTACGGGTAACAGTAATTAATACAAACATCAAGAGCAATCATTGTAGGAATATTGGTCATTTTTACACAGCTTGGCAAATTATCAAGTACCTGCTGGTTATTAATTTTCAAACATATGGGAGCCCTGTGGTAATACACATTAAATTGATTCTCTTTCACAAATATGGCATAATGAAAAAAATGAATTATTAATCTTCTCTATAAGAAATCACTTAGCTCACTCACATTTTTGGCAATGTACAACTTAAATACAAAGTCTTTTACACAGAAACTAATTAAAAACTTTAGTAAAATATATTATGTTTACATGATCATGAAATGGTAGGCTACTGAAACCCTGTTCTTACATGTGCTATTATATAGTTTTTATTACTCTGTATAAGTTGATAAACTCTAATTTCTTTAAAAATAGATATACAAAATACATTCTTACAAAATTAGTTCTTCCATTAAACAATTAAGAGCTTTACAAGTCATGGGTATCTCAAATCAACCAGTAACAACTGAAAGATGAAAAATTTTCAACCAATTTACTCAATTTCACAAAATATACAGTTGCCCTGAGTGACATCATTATATGTTAAGTTTAAAAGTATTTTTTCAATAATCAACAATTAAAAGTTATGATTTGTATTCATTTCATTTGTAGTTAGCTTTCATAATATATTTATAAATTAATAATTTTTTAGTTTTCTAAAATCTTATGCTGTTTTCAAAGAAAAAGGAGGGGGAAAAATCTACTGTATTAGTAACATTTAGATTGCTTACTGATTTTAGTAAGACTATGTAAATGCCCTGAATATCTAATATCAACTTCTGACGAGGCTCAAAGTCATAAATTATATGTAATTAGTCATGAAATATGAAATTAATCTAAATTAAAATTAAATATCCTAAAATAAATAATTTATTATCATATTTAAGAATCTGACATGGGACTCTACATACAATAATGTGATCTGCTGAAGAAGACTTTCATGTCCCAATCATACTCCAAAAGAAAGCTGCAGGGTAATATAATCTATTACACTCCTAAAATGGGATCTTCCCCTAGAGATCTACAAAACTGAAAAAGGAGAATCCAAAGAGATGAAATAGTAGTAAAGGCAGTATGTTAATTCAATAGGACTTTATGTTAAAGAATCTGTCAGAAAATATTGAGGCTCTACGGCTTAAAAAAAGAAAAAATCTACCAAGCTCACATTAACATTAGTAGCATTACACACTACAGTACATGAATATTCTTCCTGAAATGTTAATCTGTCAAGTTTAAAAATATATATGAAGGGTTTAGCAAAAAGCATGAATACATTCCCAAAATGTTCTCTTCTATCCTCATTTTATATAAATCTGGAGCCATTCTAAAGCTGAATATAAAAAGATATGCTACACTGTTGACTACAGAATACTACAAAGTTTTATTGCCATTTAAACAAAGAAGCCATAACAGTTAAATGAGCTCAAGAAATAGGTTTCAGTATCACAAGGTGCCAGCTGTAAAGAGTTATGGCTAATTGAATATGGAACTCCTGCTTAATCAGATAACTGTTCTGCTATTTCCAAATGAAATGCCATTTCCATACTGCCTGAAAATGGCCCGTTTTATTGGTAACCAGAGAAAACAATATAAACTGTAAATAACATTAAGTGCTCTGTTTACCCATTCCAGGCACTGAAGTAGCAGGGGATCCAAAACGTCTTGGTAACACATTTGATGATAAGGCTGGAGTAACAGTTCTTTCTGGGGGTCCACCAGGGGCTGAAGTGTCCTTTGGTGGTCCAGGAGAAACTGGAATTTGCGGAGGAGGGCCTTGGCTGGAGCCTGCTGGTGTTGGAGAAAGGTTTCTTTGAGCGGCAGTTCGCTGACGAATCTCTGAAAATAAGAATAAAAAGTATTTATTAGGTTTAACATTGAGCATACCACCATCAGTCAATATCACAAATGACTTTTTACTTTCAATAAAGCTTTGCAGCACTAGAAATCATCTACAAGGTCAAACTGCTTGTAAATAAGAAATCTGTACAATGTAACTGCAAACTGACTACAGAGTTACTCCATTTCTGAACCTAAAATTCAACTACATGTATATATTTACGTAAGTCTTGATCTAAGTCTACCTACTGATACTATTTTTCAAAATAAATTCAAATAAAATAAAATAAAATCACCCAATTATGCATATCTTTTTATAATCAATCCCTCCCAAGTTATGATAAAGAAAGTTTATCAGAATCAGTGAAAACACCAGTGAAAACTGCACAATTGTTTTTCAAGATAAAAAATGGTAATGCTAAGAAATGAGCTAATAAGTATATATGGAATTTTCATGTAATTTATGAAGTAATTAATCTAAGTAGTCATAGAAATGCTGAAGAAAGGTACCATTTCTATTCTCCTTTATACTACTATCTTTTGGGGTAAATTTTTTTTGGTCAATACATTCAACAAAGGAAAACTTTCACTCTGCACAAACAATACATTAGAATAACAAATTTTATCTTTTTGATGCAGAAATTACATGAAGTTGGTAAATGAGTCAAATCCAGGCTGTCACCTCTTTTTGTAGTTTTTCACTGAAACACAATAACACAGTTCTTTACATATTGTCTATGGCTGTTTTAGAAGAGTTTGAGTAAACACACTAGAGACCATATGGCTCTCAAAGTCATTCACTATACTTACTATCTGTTCCTTTACAGAAAGTTTCATGATCCCCCTCTGTACTCAGTAACATAAAATTCAATTCTATCATTCCCCATTCTCACCAATATCTTACTTGAATGTTGACGGTACGATCTCAAATAAAGATGCACTTCTAACTTTGAAATTCTACATATCACCTTAAATTATTACAAATCCTGAAATGGTAAGCTAAAACTAAAGAAGTTATTAATAAATTTTAATTGGCATGATTGGTAAAAAATGCCGTTTCAGAAGCAAAATACTTTAGATTTGGACTCCATTTGACAGTTAAAGATTTTCATAAACAGCTCATTGCAATCACAACTTGAGCACCAGATTTCAGTTTACTACAACCTCTTCAACTATTAAGAACCTGGGTCCTGCGGTCAAAAAGGTTTGGTTAGAATCCCAGCTACAGCTCCATGACCCCAGATGGGTTAACTTTGTTAAGCCTCTATTTATTTGCAAAATTAGGATAATAATATCCTAACTCAGAATTGTTATAAGAATTAAATAAAATAATGTCTGTAAGTTGACAGATCACATTTATTGAATACAGATTTCAGATGACAATGCTTTCATACAATTAAGTATTTTCAAATCACCATTTAGCTGTAATTACTGGGACCAACAAATTTTCCATTGGTTGTTAATTTAGTCTCTAACCTGCTGCTAAGCTGCTAAGTCACTACAGTCATGTCCGACTCTGTGCGACCCCATAGACGGAAGCCCACCAGGCTCCCCCGTCCCTGGGATTCTCCAGGCAGGAACACTGGAGTGGGTTGCCATTTCCTTCTCCAATGCGTGAAAGTGAAAAGTTAAAGGGAAGTCGCTCAGTTGTGTCCGACTCTTAGCGACCCCATGGACTGCATGGACTTAGTCCCCATGGACTGCAGCCCACCAGGCTCCTCCGTCCATGGGATTTTCCAGGCAAGACTACTGGAGTGCGGTGCCATTGCCTTCTCCGAGTCTCTAACCTAGCCACTGCAATAATAAATTACAAGCATGTCATCACTATATAAATGGATATGTCCTTATATTTGGCTATTTTCCTTACAGTTTATAGAAAATTTTGAATTTTACCTAGATTAATTATATCCTAATTAATTCCAGCAAATTAACTGGTCACTTAATTATCTTTTATTCACAAGGAACTTCTTAAAAGATGGTTACACATTAGGAAAGCCATTAAATTCTACAAAAGGTACTGAGATCAGTGAAATCATATAAGGATCTGATTACTGGAATTAATTTAAAAAACAAGGCATCAACATTTTAAATTATTTCTTTAGCAGATTTTTAGGTAAAACATAACTCCAAAGGGCTTCCCTAGTGGCTCAGTTGGTAAAGAATCTGCCTGCAATACAGGAGACCCAGCTTCCATTCCTGGGTCGGGAAAATTCCCTGGAGGAGGGTATCCTTGCCTGGAGAATTCCACGGACAGAGGAGCTGGGCAGGATACAGTCCATGGCATCACAAAGAGTAGGATACAACTATGCGACTTTCACTTCACTTTCAACTCAAAAATGTATTTTTTTTCCCGATAAATGCTTAACATTTATTAGACTACCTTAGTCTTTAACTTTTTGAACAAAGACTTGAGACTGTTTCCTCTGAGTGTGCATTTACTCAGCGAAAATTAACTAAAGCACACTTTTAACGTCACTCATATGCTACTGAAAGGTAAGGTCTATAACTAAAAGGAACACCATATCCAGCATTCCATAAAAGAGATTTGGCTTCATATTATTTCTAAATCTAAAATTAGGCAGACAAAAGGGAAAACTGATATAAGAGAGTCAAGAAAGGGAGAAAACATAGTTTCAGTATTTACAAAGGAAAAGAAGGTAACAAAGAGTTACAATGACTATGGTTGAAAACAGCTAGCAATACAATACCAAATCTATATTTAGTAAAGTACTATAAAATATTCTGGTAGTCTCAGTGAAAAATAGCTAAGATTTATCTACTTTTAGCTATGTGCCATTTACAAATGCTTTGTATTTTTAAATCTCTTAAAAAGTATCTCTCACTCAACAAAATAGTCATATTGGATATACTGAACATTTCCCACATTCAAACGTAAAATACCATCCCCTAACAACATTTACCAAGCACTCTACATAAGTCTCGTTAGGTACAAGGACTATCCCATAAAGTCACCTCTTGACTAGAAGATATCCTTATCAATGACCAATCAATAATTCAATAAAAATCACACTAAGTATGAGGACATTCGCTTCAGCCATGTCTGACTCTCTGAGACCCTATGGACTGTAGCCTGCTAGGCCCCACTGTCCATGGGATTCTCTAGGTAAGAATATTGGAGTGGGTTGCCATGCCCTCCTCCAGGGGATCTTCCTGAACCAGAGATTGAACCAGCATCTCTTAATGTTTCCTGCATTAGCGGGCAGGTTCTTAACCACTAGCACCACTTGGAAAGCCCAATTTTAAATTCAAAATGAATCAAATAGAATCAAAATGAGATCAAAAACTACTATTTTATGATAAACAAAAGGAAGAAAACGAAGTTTAAGGTAATGACACAGAATAGCTGTTAAAAACATAAATTCTGGAATCAAATTGTCTGGCTTTAAATTTTAGCTGCTGCTGCTGCTAAGTCATTTCAGTAGTGTCCGACTCTGTGCAACCCCATAGACGGCAGCCCACCAGGCTCCCCCATCCCTGGGATTCTCCAGGCAAGAACACTGGAGTGGGTTGCCATCTCCTTCTCCAATGCAAGAAAGTGAAAAGTGAAAGTGAAGTCGCTCAGCTATTTCTGACTCTTAGCGACCCCATGGCCTGCGGCCTACCAGGCTTCTCCGTCCATGGGATTTTCCAGGCAAGAGTACTGGAGTGGGGTGCCATTGCCTTCTCCGTAAATTTTAGCTCCACCCTGTTTATTAGCTGTGCAGGAAGGCTTTTCCAAGTTGATGACATCTCTCAGTTCAGTTTCCTCATAATGAGAATACTTACCTCTTACAGTTGTTATAAAGAATAAATGAGATAATCAACACAAAGAGCTTAGCCAGAGCATAAGAAAAGTACTTAATAAGTAATAACTATTAGAAGTGGTATACATTTAAAGGTTCCAGCTTGTACAATAAATCTAAAGCTAAGCAATCTAGAATTTCTAAAGTAATTATTAAAACAAAATACAGATATTAGTTTGCAAATTAAATGTTTTCCTAGAGCTATTTGTGAACTTGTTTAAATGCATTATATAAAACTTAAATCTATTACTCTAGCTTGCTATTAAATACTTCTTGAGATGAATGTTCTATAATACCAATAATTATCCCTTATCAGATTTTTAAATGATTCCTTATACATTCAGGTAGAAGGTTTTGTCTTTGTTTTGGTATTAAGCTGTAGCAGCAAAAACATCATACAACAGTTAGGAGGCCTATATTTTCATCCTAGCTGATACCACCATTTTCTTATGTGAACTAAAAGTCTTTTATCCACGCTGGGTTTCAGATTTCTTTAAAAGAGTGTTGGCAGAACTACAAAGACAATCCTCATATTTTCCCTAATACTGGTTAAAGGCTTTCTGAACTATCGTGTTCAGTCCTAAGCGTCATACGAAGAAATTTCATTGACTGGGATTTTAGCAATGAACAGAAAAAGGTCTTTAAGTCTATGAATGATTAGCATATGCAGATGTGGACACTCAAATTTAGGGGAATTTGGTTCTTTATAAATGTGATCATGAGATGCAGTTAGGTGGAACACAGAGATATATTTTCAGGAGAGTTTCTATTTTTGAATTTATAGAAATTCAGGTCTCTCTTGTTTAAATTGATATGATTCCTTTAAATAAAATAATAAATATCATACATCTGATATCTCCTCCTTTTACTTTCTAAATGATCTAAAGTCTGCATTCACTGTATCATCTTCACATCCTACTCAAACTGCTAAGCTGCTAAGTCACTACAGTCGTGTCCAACTCTGTGCGACCCCTTAGATGACAGCCCACCAGGCTCCCCCGTCCCTGGGATTCTCCAGGCAAGAACACTGGAGTGGGTTGCCATTTCCTTCTCCAATGCATGAAAGTGAAAAGTGAAAGTCAAGTCGCTCAGTGGTGTCCGACCCTCAGCGACCCCATGGACTGCAGCCTTCCAGGCTCCTCTATCCATGCGATTTTCCAGGCAGGAGTACTGGAGTGGGGTGCCATTGCCTTCTCCGCCTACTCATACTAAGCTCCTTTAAATTTGGCTTCTGCCCTACTTTTCTATCCGATTTGTTTTCTCAATATGTCAATGGCCTTTTATTAACAAAAATGACTCCATAACCTTTTTCTTCCCATATAGGCAAAGCTTTAAGGGAAAAAAGAAAAGAAGAAAAACTTTCCTAACAGTTCATTCTTCAACCCAATGCAATATGGTTTTTGTCCTCCTCCTTAGCTACCAAAGTATCACCTACCACTAGAAGTACTATTGCTTTGGTTACCAACTTATAACATCATCATTACTGTTATTATACATGGTAGCAATGGTTTCATCACTAAGTCGTGTCCAACTCTTGTGATCCCATTGACTACAGTCTGCCAGGCTCCTCTGTCCATTGGATTTTTGTTATTATATATATATTTTATCAAATCCCTACTATTTGCTAGGAACTCTATGAGGCATTTTACTTGCGTTTACTAATTTCATACAGTACGTTTACTAATTTCATACAGTACTCAGACCAACTTTTTGTGAAAACTCCTATCCTGTTTTCAAAAGAAACCAAAGCTCAGAAGTCAAGTACCTTCCCAAAAGTCTTACAGTATAATAAGAGATGGAGCCAGGATTCAAATCCAAGGTTTTATGGCAGATACCCTCACTCTGTTATATATCCTGTCAGATTCAATGGACTCATTTCTCGTCTATCCACTTGACCCTTTGCAGAATATGGCAGTGGGTATCATCCCTACTTATGCTTCAACTTTCTAGATGTCAATTTAGTTCTACTTTTAATTCTGATCATTTTTTTTTCCTGGGATGCTCCTTCTCCATCTACCCTTAAATGCTAATGTTCTTACTCCATTTTCTCTCCCTGGAGAGAAAATTTCACTTGATTGCATAGTTTCAATAAATATCACTTATACTTCCCAATAACTCCTAATCTGTATCTATAAACTCAACTTTTTTCTAAGCTCCACTTGAAATAATTATCTATACCTTATATCACCTGGATTTAACTCCCACTTAACAGATACAAAAGCAAATTCATTATCTTTGACACAAATCTACTTCAATTCTTAATGTTCCTTATCTTGCTTAAAATACTAACATCTAAACAGCTGCCCAAGCCAAAAACCTTTACTCCTCCTTCCAGTCCACACTTTTCAATCACATCTAATCACCATCAAGTCCTGTCAATCTATTCTTAAGTCTGAATTCTCTCTTAAATCTCTTCCAACATTGTTGCAATAATCTATCTAGTGCAGGCCCTTATCTTTTACCTATATTAGCTGGTATCCTAATTCATCTCCATGTGTTCAGCCTGGCATTCTGAAATCCATTATCCATGTTACCAAAAATAACAAAAACAAAAAGGCTGTTGTTTCTAAAACACAAAGCCTCCAGTGGCTTTCCATGTTACATCTAAAATAAAGTCCCAAGCTCTGTAATGTTGCACACAAAATCTTTTCATAATTACCCCTTTGTTGCTGCTGTTATTCAGTCCCTAAGTCGTGTCTGACTCTTTGTGATCCCATGGACTGCAGCACACCAGGCTTCCCTATCCTTCACCATCTCCTGGAGTTTGCTCAAACTCATGTCCATTAAGTCAGTGATGCCATCCAACCATTTCATCCTCTGTCATCCCCTTCTCCTCCTGCCTTCAATCTTTCCCAGCATCAGGGTCTTTCCAATGAGTCAGCTCTTCTCATCAGGTGGCCAAAGTACTGGAGCTTCAGCTTCAGTATCAGTCCTTCCAAATGAATACTCAGGGTTGACTTCCTTTAGGATTGACTGGCTTGATCTCCCTGCAGTCCAAGGGACTCTCAAAAGAGTCTTCTCCAGCACTGCATTCAAAAGCATCAATTGTGCGGTAGCTTGTACAACCTGTTTTTATTCCAATTCCAAAGAAGGGCAATGCCAAAGAATGTTCAAGCTACTGCACAATTGCACTCCTTTCACATGCTGCTGCTGCTGCTGCTGCTAAGTCGCTTCGGTCATGTCCAACTCTGTGCGACCCCATAGACGGCAGCCCACCAGGCTCCCCCATCCCTGGGATTCTCCAGGCAAGAACACTGGAGTGGGTTGCCACTTCCTTCTCCAATGCATGAAAGTGAAAAGTGAAAGTCAAGTTGTTCAGTCCTGTCTGATCTTGGCGACCCCATGGACTGCGGCCTACCAGGCTCCTCCGTCCATGGGATTCTCCAGGCAAGAGTACTGGAGTGGGGTGCCATTCCTTCAAGCTAGAGTTCAACAGTACATGAACTTAGAACTTTCAGATGTATGGCTAGATTTAGAAAAGGCAGAAGAACCAGAGACCAAATTGCTAACATCCATTAGATCATAGAGAAAGCAAGGGAATTCCAGAAAAACATCTACTTCTACCTCATTAACTGTGCTAAAGCCTTTGTGTTGATAACAGCAAACTGGAAAATTCTGAAAGAGATGGCAATTCCAGACTACCCTACTTGCCTCCTGAGAAACTTCTATGCAGGTCAAGAAGCAACTGGACATGGAACAACAGACTGGTTCAAAATCAGGAAAGGAGTATGTCAAGGCTGTATATTGTCACGCTGCTTATGTAACTTGCATACAGAGTCAAAGTGAAAGTGTTAGTTGCTTAGTCATGTCCTATTTGTTGCCTGCTACATTGAGAATTTCAGCCTAATTTCAGGAGACCATACAAAAAAGCTTTCTTTTTCAAACATTTTCAAATATTATTTTCTAATAGTACATATGACATGCCAACATTTAGTTGAGTTCACTTTTTTGTTGCTCTGCTTTTTAAAGAACTATAAAGCAAAATGTACTTTCAATTTATCTAAACATTTATTTTTCTTCATCACCTTGATAATTTATTTCTAGTTCTCTCTTATCTCTCAACGTTAATCAACCTGCACCTTGCAGTTCGTCAAGGTCTCATTTGGTTAGTCACATTTTTTATAACATTCAAACAAAATTTGTGAGTTCTTTAAAAAAAAGTTTCCTTTTATTTCCTTTAACAACACATTTATTAAGCAACCACTATGAGTAAGGCACTTCAGAATGGGAGTCAGAGTTGTGTATAAAAGTGGCAAGCAAAGATAATACAAAATTACAAATTACACTAACTCAAGGTAAGTGTCACAAAAAAAGGAACTAATAAGGTACTATGGAGGGTTCAGGAAGGAGGATATTAAACTCAAAGATGGGCTGAAGAAAGGTTTTGTGGTAATCGTGGCATTTAAGATAAACACTGAAAAATGAATAGGGGTAGAAATGCCTTTGTTACCTGTATTAAGGTGTATGTGGCATTTTATTATTTTTTTTTTCTTTTTTTTTTTTTTCTGAAGTAAGACAGGAGAAGAGCTTTTGATTGGGACAAATAGTACAAGTCTCAAAGATGGGAGGAGGAATAGTCAATTAGAGAGACTGAAAGAAATCCAAAGGGTTTTCCTGGTGGCTCAGATAGTAAAGAATCTGCCTGCAATGTGGAAGACCCAGATTTGATTCCAGGTCAGGAAGATCCCCTGGAGAATGAAATGGCAACCCACTTCAGCATTCTTGCCTGAAGAATTCCATGGATAGAGGTATCTGGAGAGCCACAGTCTAAGGGGTCACAGAGAGTTGGACATGACTGAGCTATACACACACACACAAAGAAATCCAATAACCTAGAATAAAGTGAGACTAGAGAGTGAAGCAAAAGTTAGAGCCAAATTACAAAGGGCCAAATAAATGTTGTTAATGGTTTAGAATTATTCTAAGTACAGTGGTAAATCTCTGCAGTGTTCTAGGTTGGCTACTAACTGGGTTCAGATATTCATTTTTAGAAGGATCACTCAGACTGACTTGTATAGGATGTACTGGAACAAACAGTTGTCTTAAAGACATGATTGTGTTCAAGTCTAAAGTGGTGGCAGTTGAAATGAAGGAAAGTTTTTGAATTAAAGACACAATTAGTAAAGAAGTCTTTGATTAATTTGATAAAGGAATTCAAGGAGAGGAGATGCAAAAATATAAAGTCAGATATTGTCCTTGTGTTTTGATTCAGAAGTACATATACACAATGGAGTATTACTCAGCCATTAAAAAGAATACATTTGAATCAGTTCCAATGAGGTGGATGAAACTGGAGCCCATTATACAGAAAATAAAAATTTTCTGTATAATTTCCAAAATTATTTGAGTTGCCTCCATTAAAATGGAAGAAAGAGAATGTCTATGTCTCCTCCCTTGAATCTGTACTACTGCTGTTTGACCAAGAGAATATAGGTTCTAGTTTTCAAAACTACTTTCTGTCTCTTGGGCAGCTTGCTCTCAGAATCCAGCCACCATATTAGGAAAGTACAAGTGGCTCCACTAAAGAGATCCATGTGGAGAGGAACCAATGGCCAGCACCAACTTGTCAGTCATGTGAGTAAGCCATCCTGGTAGTAGTTCCTCCATCCCCAATCAGGTAGTTCCAACCCATGTTGGGTAGAGACGAGATATTTCTACCAAACTCTGTCAAAATTGTAAATTCATGAGCAAAACAAATAAATGTTGTTTTCAGTTCAGTCCAGTCGCTCAGTCGTGTCCGACTCTTTGTGACCCTATGAACCGCAGTACACCAGGCCTCCCTGTCCATCACCAACTCCTGGAGTCCACCCAAACCCCTGTCCATTGTGTAAGCCACTAAGTTGTGGAGTGGTTTGTAACACAATAAATAAAAGCACAGCTATAACATGTAATAACACCAAAAAAAGTGAATTTGCTATTTTATGTCTTCCCAGATTTTCTTAATCAAATGTACGTCCCCTGAAACCTCAAAATATGAAATATCATTGGGTTTGCTAACAAAAGCAAAAAAAGTAATGATTTCTACTTTAATCTTCCATATATGCCATGGAACACAAGTGAGTAAACTGTAAAAACCTATTTAAATAAGTTGTAATCCATTTGCCAGAACCATTCAATTTTTTTTCAAAACTTTTTGATTTCAAACTTAGCTGTGGCACGATTTTGACTTCTGACTGACCTTCCTTTTATTAACTTATTTATTAACTAGTTATTATTTATTAACTAGTAGAGATGCAGGGTTATATACAAAGGTAAAAGAGAATGTATGAGTGCCTTCCTTTTAAAACAAATATAAGAGGATCTGTTAAGGGTTTATTTTCAGCTATCAGATGACATTCTCCAAAAATCTTATCAGCCTTCCTACTTCAGTCATTCACTGTTACGGTCATAACCTAGTTCTAGAACCTTGCCATCAAGTTCAAGCATCCCACTCTCAAATCACACTTACATTTCCTACTTTCTTCCTCTATGACTCTTTCAATTCCAAGGGGATCTCAGTTCAGTTCAGTCGCTCAGCCGTGTCAGACTCTTTTCGACCCCATGGACTGCAGCAAGCCAGGCTTTCCTGTCCATCACCAACTCCTGGAGTTTACTCAAACTCATCGAGTCAGTGATGCCATACAACCATCTCCTCCTCTGTCATCCCCTTCTCCTCCCGCCTTCAATCTTTCCAACCATCAGGGTCTTTTCAAATGAGTCAGTTCTTCTCATCAGGTGGCCAAAGTATTAGAGTTTCAGCTTCAGCATCAGTCCTTCCAATGGATATTCAGGACTGATTTTTTAGGATTGATTGGTTGGATCTCCTTGCAGTCCAACAGACTCTCAAGAGTCTTCTCGAACACCAGTTCAAAAGCATCAATTATTCAGTGCTCAGCTTTCTTTATAGTCCAACTCTCACATCCATACATGACTACTGGAAAAACCAGAACCTTGACTAGATGGACCTTTGTTCGCACAGTGATGTCTCTGCTTTTTAATATGCTGTCTAGGTTGGTCATAACTTTTCTTCCAAGGAGCAAGAGTCTTTTAATTTCATGGTTGCAGTCATAATCTGCAGTGATTTTGGAGCCCAAGAAAATAAAGTCAGCCACTGTTTCCACTGTTTCCCCATGAAAGTGCCATGAAGTGATGGAACCGGATGCCATGATCTTAGTTTTCTGAATGTTGAGCTTTAAGCCAACTTTTTCACTCTCCTTTTTCACTTTCATCAAGAGGCTCTTTAGTTCTTTGCTTTCTGCCATAAGGGTGGTGTCATCTGCATATCTGAGGTTATTTATATTCCTCCCGGGCAATCTTGATTCCAGCTTGTACTTCATCCAGTCCAGCATTTCTCATGATGTACTCTGCATAGAAGTTAAATAAGCAGGGTGACAATATACAGCCTTGACGTTCTCCTTTCCCAATTTGGAACCAGTCTGTTGTTCCATGTCCTGTTCTAACTGTTGCTTCCTGACCTGCATACAGATTTCTCAGGAAGCAGATCAGGTGGTCAGGTGGTCTCTTCCAGAATAAGGGGATCTATAATCCATTAATTATTAAAGAGGTCAGCAAACTTTTTTTGGTAAAAGATCACATAGTGAATATTTAAGACTTTGTAGATAACATATAGAGTTCTGTTGCATATTCTTAATTCTGTGTTTTGTTTTATTTTGTTTGGAACTTTTTTTTTTTTTTTTTTGGGTGTATGGCATGGGGATCTTAGTTCCTTTCCTCAACCAGGGATTAAACCCATGCATCCTGCATTGGGAGCACAGAGTCTTAACCACTCAATGGTCAGGGAAGTCCCTTGGAACACTTAAAAATGTGTAACTCTAAGCTCAAGCACCACAGAAAACAGATCTTGGCCCAGATTTGCAGACTGAAGACTGCAAACCCCTGTATTATTAATAATATTACCAATACCTTTGACTGTCCATCATCCCCTGTTATATCATTTCCTTTATGATCATCTCAGATTCAATAACACATCACTATAATTACTTCCTTGCATACAACTTCATCTCCTTGCCCTTTGATAATCCATTACACTAAAGCCCAACCCTGCTTAAAATCAACTCTCTGCCTACTCCAAGCCTGCACTCACACAGCTAAACTCAACTGGAAAACATTCAGACAACTATTCTTTAAATATGTAACTATTAACTTTAAGTGGACATAAATGTCCCCTGGTATTCCTACATTCTGAGAATTATTTTATTCCTTCTCTTCAGGTCCCTCAACAACATCTTCCTCATCCTCACTCTCATTGAGAAAATAAACACAATCAGAAAACAATTCTAATCACCTACCTATAACTGCCTAAGTTCTCTGTCTGCCTTCCTAATACAGATGAAGTGAGCACACTCCTATCAAGAGCCCACTCCACACTTGTACACTAAATCCCATTCCTTCTTGTCTCCTCATGGACGGTTCTCCACCAACCGTCGCACTCTCTCCAAAATCAATCATCTATGTCTTCTAGGCCATTCCAAGTAGCACATAAACATGCTATCATTTCTTCCACACATCATGTTCACCCATACATACATATATACATCCATACAAAATGCTCCAGCTACCCATGTTTTTCAAGTCTCTTTACTCAAAAGAATTGTCTCTTCTCATTGTTTACAACTTCTCTACTCCCTTACTTTCTTAAATCTACTCTAATGAATCCATTCCTCCACCAAAACTATTCTTTTCAAGGTCATCAAGTTCCTCAAAATTGCTAAAATCAATGGCCAATTCTAGACCCTCAACTTATTTGGCAGCAGTATTTATCACAAATGATCACTACCTAGAAACTCTTCAATTAGTGTTCAGGACACCACATACTTTTGGGTTTCCTATCTCACTGACCATTTCTCAGTCTCTTTTTCTGGTTCTTCTTCATTACTCCAAATATCTTAATGTTAGAGTACCCAAGGGTGGCCTTGGTCCTTTCTCTTCTTTCTCCACATTTACATCCTTGATAACCTCATCTAGTTTCATGGTTTTAATACAATCCACAAACTGATGACACCCAAATTTGTACCTCTAATCCAGATAATTTCTGTTTGCCAGACTCATATTCAACTACTTCCTTAGAATCCCCACTTGGACACCTGTCTAATAGGCATCTCAAAGATACATATCCAAAATCAAACCCTGTTCTTCATCACTTCATCTGAACCCCCATTCAAAAAGTGCTTCTTTTGTAACTTCTACCATCTCAGTGGGGCTTCCCTGGTAGCTCAGTTGGTAAAGAATCTGCCTGCAGTGCAGGAAACCTGGGTTCGATCCCTGGGTCAGGAAGATCCCCTGGAGAAGGAAATGGCAACCCACTCCAGTATCGTTGCCTGGAAAATCTCATGGACAAAAGAGTCTGGTGGGCTGCAGTACATGGGGTTGCAAAGAGTAGGGCACAACTGGGTGGCTAACACTTACTTACTTACTTACTTACCATCTTAGTAAATACCTTACCAGTTACTCAGGCCAAAATCCTGGAAGTTATCTCTGACTTCTCTGACTGTGACCCCAACCATACCCAATCCATCAGGAGCTCTTTTGGGTTCTAACTTTAAAATATATGCAGAATCTTAAACCACTCCTATGATACTAAAAGGTTCAGATCACATCAATGCTTTCCCAGGTAACTGCAACTCCACTTTTGTTTCCTTTGCACCCCCAACATAATCACCTTTCTTTTAAAATATAATTTAAATCATGTCAATCCTCAGTTCAAAACAAAAGACAAAAAAAACTTTTTTAAAAACTAAAAAGTGAAGTTCTTGCAATGGTCTGCATTTTACAAGATCCCACATGACACGATCCTTTGCTGCCTCTTTTATTGCCTCTCTTACTATTGTCCCAATTGTTCAACCCAGTCCCAGCCATATTGGCCTCCATGCTATTTCTAGAGTAATCCAGACATGCTTTGTATTCAATTTTTGCACTTAATGATCCTGTCTGGAATGTAACTTCCCTCAGGTATCTGCATGACTCATCCCCTCACCTCTTTCATGTGTGTATGTGTGTTAGCTGCTCATTCATGTCTGACTCTTTGCAACCCCATGGACTGCAGTCCGCCAGGATTCTCTGTCCATGGGATTCTCTAGGCAATAATACCAGAGTGGGTTGCCAGTTCCTTCTCCAGGGGATCTTCCTGACCCAGGGATTAAACCCAGGTCTCCCACATTGCTGGCATATTCTTTACCATCTGAGCCACTAGGGAAACCCTTTCATAACTTTGATCAAATGTTGCCTCCTCAATGTGGCATTCCCTGACAGCCCTATGTAACATTAAAACTCCATTCTCACTCAAGACACTACCTATGCATTATCCTTTTATCATTTTCCTCCAACATTATACAAATAAATTGATAAAATTGTCTACCCCCACCAAATGCACAAAAGGTGATTTTTTTTTTACTATCTTTTGTTCACTACTATGAACTCAGGGCCTAAAACAATGCCTGGCAGTACATACTCACTAAACATTTATTTTAAAACAAAACATATTAAAAAAAAAATCAGATTAGCACATACAGGTCAAATTTATTCCCCTATACCACTTAAAACCTTAAAAAGAAATTTTTCACTAGCCCCAAATATCTATATCAATTTATCCTAGAGAAGCTATTCAGGAATCCGCACTATAGCGATTTCAGTTTTTCACTAAATCCAAACTTCATTACTTTTTAATCCAGTAAGGATATAAAATTCTTCCATTTCTCAGTCCATTTTTCCTATAGAACTAAAATAAATGCTGCACATCTAGTAACCATATAACTCTACTTAATACATATATGTGTATATATACACACAGGCTTCCCAGGTGGCACAGTGGTAAAGAATCCACCTGCCAATGCAGGAGATGCAAGAGATATGGGTTCAATCCCTGGGTTGAGAGGATCCCTTGGAGTAGGAAATGGCAACCCACTCCAGTATTCTTGCCTGGAAAATTTCATGGACAGAGGAGCCTAGTGGGTTACAGTCAATGAGCCACAGAGAGCTGAGCAACTGAGCACACACACATATATACACATACACCTATTTTTTTGTCATTTATATTGGATTGGCCAACATGTTCATTTCCATAAGATATTATGGAAGTTTTTGGCCAAATCAATAACTTCATATCAAATGACAATACTGATTTTCTAAGATTAAGTACTCACTGATTAAAATTCCTTATTAAAAAAGACTCAGGGTCAAACAGTTAAGATTATCAAAACCAAAGAAAAGTCCGAGAAACTGGCACAGCCAAATGAAACCTAATAAACATAACAACTAAATATATGTGAGATCCTGGATGAGATCCTGTAACAGAGAAAGAACATTAGGGAAAAACTAAGGAAATTATTATAAACCATGGACTTTAGGTTAATAATAGTGAATTACTGGTTCATCAATTTTGTTACTGGTCCATCAATTTTAACAAATGTACTACATTAATGTAAGACATTAATAATAAGGAGAAGGCAGTGCAAAGGTATATGGGAACTCTTTACAAAGCTATTGCTTTGTAAATTTTCTGTAAATCTAAAAATGTTCAAAAAGATTCAATCTACTAAAAAGGGGGAAGAGGGCCTATATCAAGAGTACAGAGTAGGATAAGCATGAGCTCACCTCCTCCCACAGGCACACCAAAATTACAACTACTTAGAGAGCAACCATCTCTAAGAATGACCAGAAGACAAGAAGAAAAGACTTCCCACAACTAAGATATAAAGAAGCCACAAAAAAGCAGGTAGGAGGGGCAGAGACACAGTCTATTCAGCACCCACCCCACAACCCCAGTGTGGCAACCCACAATGGGGAGGAAAATCACAACTATAGACGTCCTCCCCAAGGACTGAGGAGTCCAATCCGCACATTGGGCTCCCCAGCCCATGAGTCCTGTACCATGATAAGCCCCCAAAATGTCTGACTTTGAAAATCAACCGGGCTCACATTTGGGAGAGCCAGAAGGGCATAGGAAACTGAGACATAGCTCTTTAAAGGTGCAGGAAAAAAACACACACAATCCAAAATTAAGCACAAGGCAGCAGTGTGAAAGATGCCAGGGTCAGACCTGCCTGCTGATCTTAAGAAACATTCTGCTGGGACTCCCCCTGAGTACTGAGACATTGTCAGCAGCCACTTTTGTGATCTCATATTACCTTGATGACACTAGAAGTTGCAGGTATTTTGGAATCTTCTCTTGAGCTTATTAACACCAGGGGCCTGCCCCACCTACCAGTGTGCTAACAGAAATTGCATGGCAGCAGGCCTCTGAGCCAGATGTGAAGAGCCTGCATTGTCCACCAATGTATCCCTGGTAATAACATGAAGTAGGTCATCTCAGCTACCTGGGCCCAGGGGCCAGCTCCACATATGAGCAAACCCATATCGGTTGGTCCTACAACAATAGAAAGGTGCACATAGTCCACAAGGGTACACCCCTGAAGCATCTTCTGATGGACAGAAGCAAGCATACACCTGGACACCTCCTACATAAGACCACTTCTCCAAGATCAAGAAATGTAATGGGCCCACCTAACACAAAGAAACAGAGAATTAGGCTAAATGAAAATGATCCAAATGAAAGAACAAGATACTCTCAGAAAAATGACTAAATGAAATGGAAATAAACTATCTGATAAAGAATTGAAGGTAATAATTATAAAGATGCTCACCAAACTCAGAATAAGAATGGATGACCCCAATGAGAACTTCACAGAGACAGAAAATATGCTTAAAAATCAGAGCTGAAGTACAATAACCCAAATGGAAAACATACTAGAGGGAATCAATGGGAGATTAGATGATACAGAAGAACAGACTGGTTATCTGAAAGACACAGAAGTGGAAACCACCCATGCTGAACAGAAAAAAAGATAAAGAACTCAGAAAAATGAGAATAGTTTAAGGCAGGGGTCTCAAACCTTTGGGATCTAATGTCTGATGTGAGGTGGAGCTGATGTAATAATAAAAGGAAGAAAGTGTACAATAAGTGTAATGTGCTTGAATCATCCTGAAACCACCTCTCCTCCCCAGTCCATGAAAAAACTGTCTTCTGCACCGATCCCAGGGGCCAAAAACACTGAGGACCACTGGTAAGGGACCTGGGGGACAACATCAAGTAAGTGCACTAACATTCACATTACAGGAATTCCAGAAAGCAGAGAGACAGACAAAAGGGTAGAGAAGTTATTTGAAGAAATAACGGCCTAAAACTTCCCCAGTGTGAGGAAGGAAACAAATATCCAGGTCCTGGAAGAACAGACAGTCCTAAAGAAGATAAACCCAATGAGGTCCACACCAAGACACATAATATTTAAAATGTCAAAAGATAAAGAGAAAATCTTAAAAGCAAGAGGAGAAAAACAACTAGTTACCCATAAGACTATTGGCTAACTCTTCAGCAGAAACTTGGGAGGTCAGAAGAGTGGCACAATATATTCAAAGCAATGGAGGGGAAAAAAGAAACTTCAATCAAGAAAACTACCCAGCAAGGTTATCATTCAGAATTGAAGGAGAGAGAGAGTTTTACAGACAACAAAAAGCTGGAGGAGATCACTACCATTAAACCAACCTTACAAGAAAAGTTCGTACTGTTCATGGGGTTCTTGAGGCAAGACTAGTACAGTATTGAGAACCCCATGAACAGTATGAACTTTTCTTGTAAGGTTGGTTTAATGGTAGTGAACTCCTCCAACTTTTTGTTGGTCCACTAGAGAAGGCAATGGCAAACCACTTCAATATTCTTGCCTTGAGAACACCATTAGCAGTATGAAAAGGGAAAAGGACAGGACACGGAAAGATGAACTCCCCAAGTCGGTAGGTGCCCAATATGCCACTGGAGAAGAGTGGAGAATAACACCAGAAAGAATGAAGAGACGGAGCCAAAGAGAAAACAACACCCAGTTGTGTATGTCCCTGGTGATGGAAAAAAGTCCAATGCTGTAAATAACAATATTGCATAGGAACCTGAAATGTTAGGTCCATGAATCAAGGTAAATTGGAAGTGGTCAACAGAAGATGGTAAGAGTGAACATCAAAATTTGATGAATCAGAGAACTAAAATGGACTGGAATGGGAGAATTTAACTCAGATGACCATTATATCTACTACTGTGGGCAAGAATCCCTTAGAAGAAATGGAGTACCCTCATAGTCAACAAGAATCCGAAATGCAGTCCTTGGGTGCAATTTCAAAAATGACTAAATGATCTCTGTTCATTTCCAAGGCAAACCATTCAATATTACAGTAATCCAACTCTATGCTCCAACCAGTAATGCTGAAGAAGCTGAAGCTAAACAGTTCTATGAAGACCTACAAGACCTTCTAGAACTAACACCCAAAAAAGATGTCTTTTCATTATAGGGGACTGGAATGCAAAAGTAGGAAGACAAGAGATACCCGGAGTAATGGGCAAATTTGGCTTTGCAGTACAAAATGAAGCAGGGCAAAGGCTAACAGAGTTTTGCCAAGAGAACGCACTGGTCTTAGCAAACACCCTCTTCCAACAACACAAGAGAAGACTCTACACGTGAACATCACCAGATGGTCAATACCAAAATCAGATTGATTATATTCTTTGCAGCCAAAGGTGGAGAAGCTCTATTTGGCCAGCAAAAATGAGACCAGGAGCTGATTGTGGATCAGATCAAGAAGGTATTGCAAAAGTCAGACTGAAATTAAAGAAAGTGGGGAAAACCACTATACTATTTACGTATGACCTAAATCAAATCCCTTACAACTATACACTGGAAGTAAGAAATAGATTTAAGAGATTAGATCTGATAGAGTCCCTGAAGAACATGGACAGAGGTTCATGACACTATATAGGAGGAGGCAGAGATCAAGACCATCCCCAAGAAAAAGAAACGCAAAAAGGCAAAATGGTTGTCTGAGGAGGCCTTAACGTAGCTGAGAAAAGAAGAGAAGCTAAAACAAAAGAGAAAAGGAAAGATATACACATTTGAAGGCAGAGTTCCAAAGAATAGCAAGGCAAGGTAAGAAAGCCTTCCTCAGTGATCAATGCAAAGAAATAGAGGAAAACAATAGAATAGGAATGACTAGAGATCTCTTCAGGAAAATTAGAGTTAGTTACCAAGGGTACATTTCATGTGAAGATGGGTATAATAAAGGACAGAAATGGTATGGACCTAACAGAAGAAGAAGATATTAAGAAGAGGTGACAGATTACACAGAAGAACTATACAAAAAAAAATCCTCATGACCCAGGTAACCAGAATGGTGTGATCATCCACCTAGAGCCAAATATCCTAGAATGCAAAGTCAAGTGGGCCTTAGGAATCATCACTACCAACAAAGCTAGTAGAGGTGATGGAATTCCAGTTGAGCTATTTCAAATCATAAAAGATGATGCTGTGAAAGTGTTGCACTCAATATGCCAGCAAATTTGGAAAACTCATCAGTGGCCATAGGACTGGAAAAGGTCAGTTTTCATTTTCAAAGAAGTGAAAGGAATTTGGTCAGTTTCAATCCCAAAGAAAGGCAATGCCAAAGAATGCTCAAATTACCACACAATTGCACTCCTCTCGCACACTAGCAAAGTAATGCTCAAGATTCTTCAAGCCAGGATTCAACAGTACGTGAACCATGAACTTCCAGATGTTCAAGCTGGATTCAGAAAAGGCAGAGGAACCAGAGAGCAAATTCCCAACATCCACTGGATCATTGAAAAAGCAAGAGGATTCCAGAAAAACATCTACTTCTGCTTTATTGACTCCGCCAAAGCCTTTGACTGTGTGGAACACAACAAACTCGGGAAAATTCTTAAAGAGATGGGAATACCAGACCACCTGAACTGTCTCCTGAGCAACCTGTATGCAGATCAAGAAGCACCAGTTAGAACCAGACATGGAACAACAGACGGGTTCCAAATTGGGGAAGGAGTACGTCAAGGTTGTATACTGTCACCCTGCTTATTTAACTTATATGCAGAGTACATCATGCGAAATGCTGGGCTGGATGAAGCACAAGCTGGAATCAAGATTGCCAGGAGAAATAGCAATAACCTCAGATACACAGATGACGCTACCCTTATGGTAGAAAGCAAAAAACTAAAGAGTCTCTTGATGAATGTGAAAGAGGAGAGTGAAAAGTTGGCTCAACATTCAGAAAACTAAGATCACAGCATCTGGTCTCATCACTTCATGGCAAGCAGATGGGGAAACAACAGAAACAGTGAAAGATTTTATTTACTTGGGCTCCAAGATCACTGCAGATGGTGACTGCAGCCACGAAATTAAAAGACTCTTGCCCCTTGGAAGAAAAGCTATGACCAACCTAGACAGCATATTAAAAAGAAGAGACATTACTTTTCCAACAAAGGTCCATCCAGTCAAAGCTACGGTTTTTCCAGTGGTCATGCATGGATGTGAGAGTTGGACAATAAAGAAAGTTGAGTGCCAGAGAACTGATACTTTTGAACTATGGTGTTGGATAAGACTCTTGAGAGTCCCTTGGACTGCAAGGAGATCCAACCAGTCTATCCTAATGGAAATCAGTCCTGAATATTCACTGGAAGGACTGATGCTGAAGCTGAAACTCCAATACTTTGGCCACCTGATGCAAAGAGCTGACTCATTTGAAAAGACCCTGAGCTGGGAAAGATCGAAAGCAGGAGAAGGGGATGACAGAGGATGAGATAGTTGGATGGCATCACCAACGCAATGGATATGAGTTTGAGCAAGCTCTGGGAGTTTGTGATGGACAGTGAAACCTGGCGTGCTGCAGTCCATGGAGTTGCAAAGAGTCAGACACGACTGACTGACTGAACTGACAAGAAAAGTTAAAGCCACTTCTCTAGGAGGAAAAGAAAAAAAAAACTAGAAATAAGAAAATTATGAAGGAAAAGTCTCACTTGTAATGGCAAATATATAGTGGAGGAAGTGGATCAGTCACTTATAAAGCTAGTAGAAAGGATGAAAGGCAAAAGTAGTAAAATCATCTTATCTACAATAAGTAGTTAAGGGATACACAAAATTAAAAATGTGAAATATGACATCAAAAACATAAAATATGATGTGGGGGGGTAAAAATGAAGGGCTTTGAGAAAGCATTTGAACTTAAACAAGATCATCACTTAAAACAGACAGCAATATATAATACATATACAGAAACAAACAAAAGTACAAAATACACACATAGAACAAAAAAAGAATCCAAACATAATGCTAAAGACAACCATAAAATCTCAAGAGAAGAAGAAAACAGAGAAGAACTACAAAAACACCAGAAACAAATAACAAAATGGCAATAATTATATATAAATGGACAAAAATACTGTAATCAAAAGACAATGGATGGCTGAAGGGATTACAATATCAAGACCCATACATAAACTGTCTACAAGACACTTCAAATTTAAAGATACTTACAGATGAAAAGCAGAGGAATAGAAAAATATATTCCATACAAATGGAAATAAAAAGAAAGCTGGGGCAACAAGACTTACATGAGAAAAACCAGACTTTAAAGCAAAAATTGTAACAAGAAACAAAGGGCATTACACAAGGATAAATGGATGAATCTAACAAGTCATATCACTTGTAAATATCTATGTGACCAACGTAAAAGCATCTAAAAATATAAAGCAAATATTAACAGACATAAAGGGAGAGACAATAACACAATAATAATAGGGAACTTTAATGCCCCATTTACATCAATAGATAGATTAGCCAGACAAAAATCAATTTAAAACATTGGTCTTACATGACACATTATACCAGAAAGACTTTATATATAAATACACTAAACATTCCATCCAAAAGCAGCAGAATACATTCTTTTCAATTGCACATTGAACATTCTCCAAGATCACATGCTTGGCCACAAAACAAGTCCTAATAAATTAAGAAGACTGGAATTATATCAAGCATCTTTTCTGACCACAACAATATAAGACTAGAAAACAATTACAAGAAAAAAATAGAAAAATACAAACACACGGAGGCTAAGCAATATGCTACTAAACAACAAACTGGTCAACAAAGAAATCAAAGGGGAAATTAAAAAAATACCTTGAGATAAACAAAAACAGAAATACAACATATCAAATCTATGGGGCACAGCAAAAGCAGTTCTAACAGCTAAGTTTACAATGATACAAGCCTACTTAAGAAATAAGAAAAACCTCAAGCAAACCATTTTAACATTACACCTAAAGAAACTGCGGGAAAAAAAGAATAAACAAAACCCCAAAGTTAGCAGAAGGAAGAAACTAAAAAAGATCAGAAATAAATGAAACAGAAACTAAAAAATAATAAAGATCGGTGAAACTAAAAACTGATTCTTTGAAAAGATAAACAAAATTGATAAAACTTTAGCCAGACTCATCAAGAAAAAAAGACAGGACCCAAATAAATAAAATCAGATAATAAAAGAAGTTACAATCAACACAACCAAAACACCACAGAAAGAATCATAAAAGATTACTATGAATAATTATAAGCCAATAAAATGCACAAAGGCTTCCCTGGTGGCTCAGTTGATAAAGATTCCACCTGCAATGCAGAAGACCACCTGGAATGTAGAAGACCCGGGTTCGTTCCCTAGGTTGGGAATATGCCCTAGAGAAGGAAATGGCAACCCACTCCAGTATTCTTGCTTGGAAAACCCCACAAACAGAGGAGCATGGCAAACTACAGTTCATGGGGTTGCGAGAGTCAGACACAACTTAGCAACTAACCCACTACCACCACCACAAAACGCACAAAGCAGGAGAAATGGATGAACTCCCAGAAACATACACTCTCCCAAGACTGAATCATAAAGAAACAGCAAATACGAACAGACTATAGTTATCAATAATGAAATTGAATTGGTAATCAAACAAAACCCCAACAAAAGTCCAAGACCAAATGGCTTCACAGAGAATTCTATCAAACATTTAAAGAAGAGTAAATACCTATCCTTCTCAAACTATCCCCAAAAAAGGATCACTCCCAAATTCATTCCAACAGTGTTCCCTTTACCCTTATACCAAAATCAGATAAAAACACTATAAAAATATTATAAGCCAATACTCCTGGATAAACAAAGATGCAAAAATCTTCAATAAAATGCTAGCAAACCAAATTGAACAATACATTAAAAGGATCATACACCACAATCAAGTGGAGTTTATCCCAAGGATGCAAGGATGGTTCAATATCCAAAAATCAATTAATGTTATACACCATGTTAACAAGATAAAAGATAAAAATCATGATTATCTCAATATATGTAGAAAAAGCATTTGACAAAATCCAACATCCATTTATGATAAAAGCTCTCAACAAAATGGGTATGGTGGAAATATACCTCAATATAATAAAGTCCATATATGACACCCTGCTTATTTAACTTACATGCAGAGTACATCATGAGAAATTCTGAGCTGGATGAAGCACAAGCTGGAATCAAGACTGCTGGGAGAAATATCAAAAACCTCAGATATGCAGATAACACCACTCTAATGGCAGAAAGCAAAGACGAACTAAAGAGCCTCTTGATGAACGTGAAAGAGGAGAGTGAAAAAGTTACCTTAAAACTCAACATTCAGAAAACTAACATCATGGTCTGGTCCCATCACTTCATGGCAAATAGATGGGGAAATAGTGGAAACAGTGACAACTTAATTTTGGGGGCTTCAAAATCACTGCAGATAGTGACTGCAACCATGAAATTAAAAGACTCTTGCTCCTTGGAAGAAAAGTTATGCCAAACTACACAGCATATTAAAAAGCAGAAACATTACTTTGCCAACAAAGGTCCACCTAGTCAAAGCTCTGATTTTTCCAGCAGTCATGTACGGATGTGAGAGTAGGACTGTACAGAAAGCTGAGTGCTGAAGAATGATGCTTTTGAACTGTGATGTTGGAGAAGACTCTTAAGAGTTCGTTGGACTGCAAGGAGATCCAACAAGTCAATCCTAAAGGAAATCAGTCCTGGTATTCACTGGAAGGACTGATGTTGAAGCTGAAATGCCAATACTTTGGCCACTTGATGCGAAGAACTGACTCATTGGAAAAGACCCTGATGCTGGGAAAGATTGAAGGTGGGAGGAGAAGGGGATGATAGGGGATGAGATGGTTGGATGGCATCACTGACTCAATGGACATGAGTTTGAGTAAACTCCGGGAACTGGTGATGGACAGGGAGGCCTGGCATGCTGCAGTCCATGGGGTTGCAAAGAGTCAGACACTACTGAGTGACTGAACTGAACTGATGACAAACCCACAGCTAAGACTCAGCAGAGACAGCTGAAACCTTTTCCTCTAAGATCGGCAAAGAGACAAAAATACCCATTCTCACCACATTTACTCAACATGTATTGGAAGTCCCAGCCACAGCCATCAGACAAGAAAAAGAATCCAAATTGGAAGAGAAGAAATAAAACTGTCACTATTTGCAGAGAACATGATATTAAATATACAAAACCCTAAAGACATCACAAAAAAACTTTCAAACCAACTTATGAATTCAATAAAGTTGAAGGATACAAATTTAATATATGGAAGTCTGTTTCATTTTTATACACTAATAATGTACTATCAGAAAGGAAAAAAATTAAGAAAACAATCACATTTATAATTGCATCAAAAAGAATAAAATAACTAGGAATAAATTTAAGTAAGAAGGTGAAAGACCTGTACTCTAAAAACTGTAAAATACTAATGAAAAAAATTGATAATGAAACAAATAAAAGGAAAGATATACCATGCTCATGGGTTGGAAGAATTAACACTCAAAATGTCCATACTACAAAAAGCCATCTACAAATTCAATGCAATCTCTATCAAAATATCAATGGCATTTTACACAAAACTAGAAAAAATGATCCTAAAATTGATATGGAACCACAAAAGACTCCAAATAGGCAAAGAAGAACAAAGAGAGTTAGCATACTCCCAGAGTTCAGATTATACTACAGAGCTATAATAATCAAAGAGCTTCCCAGAAGGCTCTAGTGGTAAAGAACCCACCTGCCAATGCAGGAGACATAAGAGACATGGGTTTGATCCCTGGGTCAGGAAGATCCCCTGGAGGAGGGCATGGCAACCCACACCAGTATTCCTACCTGCAGAATCTGATGGACAGAGGAGCCTGATGGGCTACAGTCCATGAGGTAGCAAACACTCAGACACAACTGAAGCAACTTAGCACGCATGCCAATGCAGGAAACACGGGTTCAGTCTCTGGGTTGGGAAGATCTCTTGGAGGAGGAAATGGCAACCCACTCTAGTATTCTTGCCTGGAAAATCCTATGGACAGAGGAGACTGACAGGTTGAAGTCCATGGAGTCACAAAGAGCCAGACACAACGAAGTGACTGAGCATGCATGCACACATACTAATCAAAATAGTGCAGTGCTCACAAAAGCAGTCACATAGATCAGTGGAATGGAACAAAGCTCAGGAATAAGCCATGATTAGAGTCAATTAATCTATAACAAAGGAGGCAAAAATATCAAGTGGTGAAAGTCTCTTCAATAAATAGTGTTGGGAAAATTGGACAGTTAAACGCAAAAGAATCAAACTAGACCACTTTCTTATACCATATACAAAAATAAATACAAAAAAAAATACAAAATGGATTAAAGACTAAAAATATAAAACCCCTGTAAGAAAACATAGGCAATAAATCCAGACAACAGTATATCTTTTTGTATCTATCTCCTCAGGCAAGGGAAACAAAAGCAAGAATAAACAAACAGGACTAATAAAACTAAAAACTTATGCATAGCAAAGAAAAACAACAACAAAAGAAAAAGGCAACCTTTTTATTGGGAAAAGATATTTGCAAGTGATATATCCAACAAAGGGCTAATATACAAAATATACAAATAATATACACAACGCAGCATCAAAAAACCAAGCAATCTGACTAAAAAATGGGCAGAGGAACAGAAGAGACATTTTTCCAAAGATGACACACAGATGACCAACAGAAACATGAAAAGTTGCTTAATGTCACTAATTATCAGGGAAATGCAAATCAAAATCACGATGAGGTATCACCTCACACGTATCAAAATGGCTATTACCAAAAAGACAACAAATAAAAAGCACTGACAAAGAGAAAAAGGAACCCTCACATGTTGGTGGGATAAATTGCTGCAGCCACTATAGAAAACAATATGAAAGTTGCTCAAATAATAAAAAAGAACAACCAGACAATCCTGCAATTCCACTCCTGGGTTTCTATTTGAAGAAAACAAAAACACTAATTTGAAAAGATATATGCACACCTATGTTCATGGCAATATTATGTCAAATAGCAAGATATGGAAGCAGACTGTGTCCACCCATAGATAGATAAAGAAAATATGGTATACATTTATGTATACAATGGACTACTACTCAGCCATAAAACAGAATGAAATCTTGCCATATGCAACAACATGAATGGACCTATGGGTCATTCTGGTAAGTGAAGTAAGTCAGGCAAAGAAAGGTAAAAACCAGATGATTTCACTTATATGTCATACCTATAAACCAAAACGAACAAACAAAACAGAAACAGACTCAGATACAGAGTACAAACTGGTAGTTGCCAGAGAAATAGGGAGTTGGCAAATGGTCAAAACAGGTGAAGGAGATTAAAAGGTACAAACATCCAGTCACATAATAAATAAGTTCTGAGGATATAATATAATGTACAGCATGAAGAATATAGTCAATAATATTATAATAACTTTGTATGGTGACAGATGATTGCTATACTTTCTAAGGAGAGCATTTTTAATGCATATAAATGTTGAATCACTATGTTGTACACCTGAAACCAATACTGTATGTCAACTATACTTCAATAACTTTTTAAAAATAAACACAAGAGATAAAAAGGGGGTAGGAGGCTGGCAGTCAGGTTAGTATTATGTCAGTAAATACTATATTCCTTTTAGTGCTAAACCTAAACAAATCAAAAAATACTATTCACAAATTTTATAATAAATCTTAGTATAATATACATTGTGTTAAGTCACTTCAGTCACGTTCAACTCTTTTCGACTCTATGGACTATAGCCCACCAGGCTTCTCTATCCATGGGCTTCTCCAGGCAAGAATACTGCAGTGAGTTGCCACGCCCTCCTCCAGGGCATCTCCCGACCCAAGGATTGAACCCACATCTCTTACATCTCCTGCACTGGCATGCAGGTTCTTTACCACTAGCGCCTCCTGGGAAGCCCATAATATGTATCATTTACACCTAATAATAAAAAATGAGAGAAAGCTATCTATTATACATGAATCTAAGTTCTGGTTTAGTAAGCATTAAAGAAAGATAGTAAAATAAGGACACCCCAATTAGATTCAGTTTGGAGAGCAGATCTGTTCAAGGGCCACATAATGTACATACAAACACCCTTTAGTAGTTTTTCCCCTTTCCTATCATATAAGCTCAGAAATAGGTGAAAGAAACAAAAGCAAAAAAAAGGAGGAGGGAAGAGAAAAGAATAACAGGGAGGGAGGGAGGGAGGAAAAAAGGAAGGGAGGGAGGGACGAATAATGGTTTAAAGCAAAGAAATAAACACAAGTTTAAACTCACAGAAACACAGAACTTAAACATAAATAAAATGTATGACTAAGTCACCTATCAAAATAACAGTAATAAGATCAAAGTAACATGAAAACTGTAATTCTCAATAAGGGGAATAAAGTTGAGATATAGTTTATAATTTTTTTTAAATAAGGGGAAAAATTTCAAATAGTAATTAATATCTACAGACCTGGAAAAGTTACAAATACTAGAATAGCATACCCCAGAAAAAATACTTTAAAAAATAGATTATAAGCTTCTTAAGGTCAAAAGCCATACTATATTCATCTCTTTATTTCCCCTGGTGTCTACACATAAGAGTTATTTAATACATTTTTTTAAGTGAACAATTCATTTGTATTATAGCTAAATGTTAATTTTGCCTAAAAGAATATCCAAAAATAGTGCTTCAGGAATCCAAATCAGAGAGACCAGAGACGGTTTTTCTATAGTTACAATATGACATCAGAAGAAAAAAAGTTTGAGTTTCAAAAGTTTCTAAGGAAAGATAAGTTCAGATTCTTAAATGAATTAATGCTGCCTAATTATTAATAAATGCTTAAGAAAGTCATACATATGTTCTTTTATAATGAGAGAAAATAGATTTAAAGTAACAGCATCAGCTTTCTGCAAAATATCACATTTTAAAAATATATTCATGAAGGTTATTTCAAAAGTATTTTTGTAAAGTTAGTTAATAGTTATATAAGTAAAAAGTATAGAAACCTGGCCTGCAGGCCACAATATTTTTTATAATTTCTAGTAAGAAGTATAAATTGTAAAAAAATTTAAACTGATTATGAAAGTAGGTGTTACACTGTAAATAATTTTCTTTTCTTCGGCCATGCCATGAAGCTTGCTGGATCTTAGTTCCCCAGCCAGAGACTGAACCCATACCCCCTGCAGTGGAAGTACAGAGTCCTAACCACTGGACCACCAGGGAATTCCCTAAAATTAATTTATTTTAATCATCTTTAAACTTTAACATAACTTTTGATAAACTTCTATATTCATCAAAAGAGCAGGCTAATATTTATATTAACCAGAATTCTACTTATGAAAGATGGCAAAGATGAGATTCTTTCCACATTCCTCCATCAATTAGAACACCTAAAACTATTAAGGCTTATTAATACCCCTGGTCACTGTGGAAATTAATAAAAGTACTGACTTCTCAAAGTTCTAAATATCACCCTAACTTATAAACCAGGCTCCAATTCTGATGATTTATAAGAGTAAAAATTAAATACAGTATATTCTGTATTGCAACAAAAGCCTTACAAACTAGACATACCTCATTTTACAGTGTTTCACTTTATTGTGCTTTATGTATACTGAGTTCGTTTTTTATTTTCTTTTTTTTACAAAATAAACTATACAAATTTAAGGTTTATGGCAACTCTGCATTATCAGATGATGATTAGCATTTTTTAGCAACAAAGTATTTTTTAATTAAGGGATATACATTTTTTTTCTTCACATATTGCTATTGCACACTTAATAGACTACATTATGGTGTAAACATAACTTTATACCAGGAAACCAAAAAATTCATGTGACTCACTTTATTATGATATTTACTTTTGGGGGTGGTCTGGAACCAAACCTGCAATATCTCTGAGGTATGTCTATGTATTATTATATTCTAGAGACAAGAACAAAAAGGGAAGCCAGTGCAAACTCAAAAATATCTTTTTACACACTAGTCATGGGAATTCTTTATATAATCACTTAATATTTTTTAAATTACGTAATATTTAATGATATAATAGTAATGGTTTCACTAGTAATCTGGCAATATAACCTCAAAAAGAAAGAGTTAATGCTATTATATAGCAGTAATTCAATATTCTTCTCATTTCTAAATTATTTTCCTCTTCCTAACTAAAAGTGTTATTTTAGAAGAAACTCAAATTTGACAAAAATCTTCATTTAATTTCCTCAAAAATAAATCAGAAAAATGTAGGAATTTTCATAATAGCAGATATTCCATGAGGCTCTTATTTAAAGGGGGGGAAATTACAAAATATTGGTGAAATCACTTAAATTTCAAAAGACTGTAACCAATTATATATTTAATCTCAATAGATAACATCTTTAATGAAAATGAAATAAACTTACTGCCATCTACTTTAAGTCATATCTCAAATAACCAAATACAAATTAATATAAAAGCATTTTACATTTTTTCACACCTCTATTACACTTTTGAACTCACTTGGGTAAACAGGGATCTTTCCAACAGCAGCAGCAGTTTCTACAAAGTTTATTTACCTTGTCCAGGTCTTGGAGTTACAGGTGCTCCAGCAGACGGTGGCTCAAACTCCTATCAAATACAGTAATGTTATTACAGTGTTCTACTATAAGGGGCAATTTATAATAAAATGGTGATATCACAGCCTTACCTTTGCTTTCTTTGAATCTGGATCAAACCTTTCAAGAATTAATTTAGCTGTTTTATAAGTTTCTTTTTCCATGACTTCTTCAAGCTGCAAACAAAAATTTCCACAAATTGTCACATTTTAAAACATTCATACACTACATATTTTTATAAGTCCTATTCAAAAAGTATTGAAGTACAAGGCTTAAAATAAATAGCACATAATACATCCAGATAGCACGAAAGACTTCCTACATTCAAATAATAAAATTCAGAATTTAAAATGGCTTTTAACCTCTAATATGCTACTTGTATTTAACAGCTTTACTACAAGGAAATACCAAATATTGCTAATTGTTTACGTATAATGAGGAGAATAATTACATGCACCAACTTCAATAATGGAATGTGCAAAAATCTATCAGCCATCATTATTGGAAGTTATTAGACATGACAAGCAAATGACAGGCAATTCCTCAGATTTATTTCCTCATAGCACTTAATGCTATTAATTTAAAGAAGGTCGTTAGCCAAGAGCTTTACAAAATAAAATCTCTGTGCCAATTAGCTGCTGTCAGCATCGATTTTAGATTATTTATTAGCAGAAGCAATTAGCTTGCTGCAAAATTCAGTGAAAACTCAGTAACTGGGAGAACAGCCATGCTCTCTCATGGAATTTGCTCAAATGACTTTAAAAGGTGAAGCTCTCCCTTTTTTACTTAGATTCAAACAACTTTAGAGGTAAAAAACAGAACACAGTAAGAATTTAAGTAAAAATTTTACTGAGTTCTATGCTCACACTAGTGACTATATTTAAAGCACTTCATTATTATAGCATTTTATTTACAATGCACTCAAGTCACTTTATGGCTTAATATGTGGGTTTAATTTCAAAAGTAATCACTAGTAAAGCATCATTTTAGCAGTTAAAGCCCAATACCAGAAAAAGTTTTACTTTAATGCAAGACAGTCATAATTATGACAGATAGCTAATATACAGAATGAAAATTCTTTTGCAAAACTTGGAAGAGGAATTTTCCTTTTCAGTGACCACTAACAGCCACTTAGATTCATTAAATGTCATGTTTATTACAAAGGACATTTATTTTAAAATGCAAAGCAGAGCACATTTACCAAGTTAAACTATAACTAAAATATGCTGCCACAACAGCAGTTAATAGATTTCTCATTAAAAACTCAATATAATATTTAAGAAGTAAAAGTGCTTAGATGAATTATTTATTAATCTTGGTTTAGTGAAACTAAAACATTTTTCTAATTATTTCAAAATTATCATAAAGTCTTAAAACAAGCACATCTAAATTTCTGATGTAAAGAAAATGTTTGTAACATTACTTCTTTGCTAATGCTAAGTCACTTCAGTCGTGTCCGACTGTGCGATCCCATAGACGGCAGCCCACCAGGCTCCCCCATCCCTGGGATTCTTCAGGCAAGAACAATGGAGTGGGTTGCCATTTCCTTCTCCAATGCATGAAAGTGAAAAGTGAAAGTGAAGTCACTCAGTCGTGTCCAACTCGTAGCAACCCCATGGACTGCAGCCTACCAGGCTTCTCCGTCCATGGGATTCTCCAGGCAGGAGTACTGGAGTGGGGTGCCATTGCCTTCTCTGAACATTACTTCTTTAGGGCTGGGGAAAAACTGGGAATGGGGACAGGAGGCAAGACATGATCTATCCCCAAATTAACATAATCTACATGAAATAGCAAAGAACTGAATCCCTGACCTCTACAAATTGATTGATAGTCCAGACCACTGTTATAACAACAGAATTATATGTAATAATGAAAGTGGTTTATATGTACACAATACAATAGCTACAATACTATATGTGATAAATGATCACTTAAAATATTGCTTGTACAACTAAGGAACCCAACTGTAGCTTTTATTCTACTTTGTACTCAGTCACCCAGTCATGTCCAATTCTTTGGGACCCCATGTACTGCAGCCTGCCAGGCTCTTCTGTCCATGGGATTCTCCAGCAAGAGTACTGGAGTGGGGTGCCATTTCCTCCTCCAGGGGATCTTCTTCCTCACCAGGGATAGAACCTGCATCTCCAGCATCTCCTGCACTGGCAGGTGGGTTCTTCACCACTAGGACCACCTGCTGCTGCTGCTGCTGCTGCTAAGTAGCTTCAGTTGTGTCCGACTCTGTGCGACCCCATAGACGGAAGCCCACCAGGCTCCCCCTGGGATTCTCCAGGCAAGAACACTGGAGTGGGTTGCCATTTCCTTCTCCAATGCGTGAAAGCGAAAAGTGAAAATGAAGTCGCTCAGTCGTGTCCAACTCTTAGCGACCCCATGGACTATAGCCTACCAGGCTCCTCCGTCCATGGGATTTTCCAGGCAAGAGTACTGGAGTGGGGTGCCATTGCCTTTTCCACCTAGGAAGCCTCTTTATCCTACTCCAAATAACATAAATTTTAAAAGCTACATGGGTCTAGTGGCTGATTTGGACAGCACAATTCTAAAGTAAGACTACAGCTAGGTTTAAAAAGAAGATTAGTTACAACTGTGATCTTTAAAACAATACACAAAACTAAAAACTAAAATGTCACTTTAACAAACGATTGTAGCTCCTAGTACATCATTCAGCAAATATTCATGCTTATGCCTATGTACATTAAAGTATCTTAAAATCATTTTAAAAAGCAAAAAATACAAATCCATTCTCTTTTGCATTTCAGTTCAGTTCAGTCGCTCAGTCGTGTCTGACTCTTTGCGACCCCATGAACCGCAGCACACCAGGCCTCCCTGTCCATCACCAACTCCCAGAGTCTACCCAAACCCGTGTCCATCGAGTCGGTGATGCCATCCAACCATCTCATCCTCTGTTGTCCCCTTCTCCTCCTGCCCTCGATCTTTCCCAGCATCAGGATCTTTTCAAATGAGTCAGCTCTTCACATCAAAAATCTTTTTTCTTGTAATAGCTTAATTAACACATTTATTCCTACTACATTTTAAGCAAATAATCTGTTTCATATAGAGAGACATCTGATCAGTGGGAAGAATACAAACTTGAAACCACAGCATCAGAAAAGATCTAGGTTCAAAGTACATTTCTATTCTTAAATAGCTATAGAAAGACTTTAAGCAAATCTGTTAGCCCCAGTTTCTCCTTTTGTAAAGCTGAAGATATAATACTATTTTCTCATAACACTGCTGTGCAATTTAAATAATATAGGAGAGTCTACAATAGCACCTAACACAAAACACACAATCTTCAGAGATTACTTCAGTTTTTCAGAGTGGATCTGAAACAAGGTTTCAAACACGTTTTCAAGTTCCAACATATTAATACCAGGACTCAGCAATGAGAAATTGAATTCTCAGAATACCCAAAATTATAAATTACTCTGTATTCTTCAAAATAATAAAATAATAATGAATGATGTAACAAAGAATGGATTACTTTCCTGTGATATGATTATATTGAAAGTTCCAGAGTTTTTTATTTAATACAGAGAGGGAGTCCCTGGTTCAGTTCGATTGCTCAGTCATGTTCGACTCTTTGCGACCCCATGGACTGCAGCACGCCAGGCCACTCTGTCCATCACCAACTCCAGGAGTTTACTCAAACTTATGTCCATTGAGTCGGTGACGCCATGCAACCATCTCATCCTCTGTTGTCCCCTTCTCCTCCTGCCTTCAATCTTTCCCAGCATCAGGGTCTTTTCAAATGAGTCAGCTCTTCACATCAGGTAGCAAAAGTATTGGCATTTCAGCTTCAGCATCAGTCTTCAAATGAATATTCAGGACTGATTTCCTTTAGGATGGACTGGTTGGATCTCCTTGTTGTCCAATGGACTCTCAAGAGTCTTCTCCAACACCACAGTTCAAAAGCATCAATTCTTTGGTGCTCAGCTTTCTTTATCATCCAACTCTCACATTCATACATGACCACTGGGAAAACCATAGCTTTGACCTTTGTTGGCAAAGTAATGTTTCTGCTTTTTAATATGTTGTCTAGGCTAGTCATAGTTTTTCTTCCAAGGAGCAAGCATCTTTTAATTTCGTGGCTGCCGTCACCATCTGCAGTGATTTTGGAGCCCAAAAGAATAGTCTGTAACTGTTTCCCCATCCCTGATGCTCTGTGGTAAAGAATCCACCTACCAATGCAGGAGATACAGGTTTGATCCCTGGTCCAGGAAGCTTCCACATGCCACGGGGTAGCTAAGCCTGTGCACCGTAAGAACTGAACCTGTGCTATAGAGCTGGGAGCTGCAACTACTGAGCCCATGTACCACAAATACTAAAGCCTGAGCCTGTGTTCCTCAATGAGAGAAGCCACAGCAATGAGAAGCCTGTGTACTGCAAGTAGAAAGTAGCCTCCATTTGCAACAACTAGAAAAAAGCCTGTGCAGCAACAAAGACCCAGCACAGCCAAAAATTTAAATAAACAATATAAAAAAGAGAAAAATAAACACAAGATTGCTTATTTATTATGACTCAACATAATTTTGGCAAGCTTATATATTTTGAGAACATATAAATTTATTTCTACTTGATACAGAATTTCATCAGAGAACACTAAAAGAAGGGAACACTAACACAAAATAAATAGTCAATTTTTTTTATTTTGAGAGATAACTCTACAATATTTAAATTATAATTCTTGAAATAAAATTTTAAAACACACAAAGCATTAATTGCCCTATCCAATATTCTTGATGCTTGTTTCATAATGAATATTCCACACGTAGAAAAATGTCTTTTGGGGTTTCCCTGGTGGCTCAGTGGTAAAGAATCCACCTACCAATGCAGGAGACACAGATTCAATCCCTGAGTCGGGAAGATCCCACATGCCTCAGAGCAACTAAGACCACGTACTACAACTACTGAGGCTGTGTTCCAGAGCCCAGGAGCCACATCTACTGAGCCCACATGCCTTACAGCCCATGCTCCATAACAAGAGAAGCCACTGCAATGAGAAGCCTGCATACTGCACCTAGAGAGCAGCCCCCGCTTGCCATAACTAGAGAAAAGCCCGCACAGCAACAAAGACCCAACACAGCCAAAAATATATTAAAAAATAAAATTTTTAAAAAGAGAAAAATGTATTTTGGACTTCCCTGGTGCTCCATTTGTTAAGAATCCTCCTGCCAATGCAGGGGACACCAGTTTGATCCCTGGTCTGGGACGATCCCACATGCTACAGAGCAACTAAGCCGAAGCACCACAACCAATGAAGCCCACAAACTGCAGCTACTGAAGACCGCATGCCCGAGAGCCCAACAACAAGAGAAGCTACTGCAACCAGAAGCCCACACACTACAATGAAGAGCAGCCCCTGCTCACTGCAACTAGAGAAACCACACACACAGCAAGGAAGACTCAGTGCAGCAGAAAATAAACACATAACATTTTCTTTAAAAACGTCTTTTGTTTTGCATTGACTTTGGTCAAATTATTAAGAGTATGTCCAAAAGCATCTTCAATTCACAGCTTTAGGGTACATGTTTCACATTTAAACACATATTTTAAAAATGATAAAATAATGTCTTGCTGTTGTTGTTCAGTCTTTCAGGCATGTCCAACTCTTTGCAACTCCATGGACTGCAGCATGCCAGGATTCTACCCTTCATCATCTCACAGAGTTTGCTCAAACTAATGGCCATTGAATCAGTGACACCATCCAACTATCTCATCCTCTGTTGTCCCCTTCTCCTCCTGCCTTCAATCTTTCCCAGCATCAGGGTCCTTTCCAATGAGTCGGCTCTTCTCATCAGATGGCCAAAGTATTGGAGCTTCAGCTTCAGCATCAGTCCTGCCAATGAATATTCCGGGTTGATTTCCTTTAGGATTAACTGATTTGATCTCCTTGCTGTCCAAGGAGCTCTAAAGAGTCTTCTCCAGCACCACAGTTCAAAAGTGTCAATTCTTCCACATTCATCCTTCTTTATGGTACAACTCTCACATCCATACATGACTACTAGAAAAATCATACCTTTGACTATATGCATCTTTGTCAGCAAACTGATGTCTCTGCTTTTTAATACATTTTTAGGTATGTCATAGCTTATATTTCAAGGAGCAAGCATCTTTTAATTTCATGGCTGCAGTCACCAATCACAGTGATTTTGGAGCCCAAAAAAAATAAAGTCTCTCACTGTTTCCATTGTTTCCTGATCTATTTGCCATGAAGTGATGAGACCAGTTGCCATGATCTTCATTTTTTGAATGTCGAGTTTTAAGCCAGTTTTTTCACTCTCCTCTGTCACCTTCATCAAGAGGCTCTTCAGTTCCTCTTTGCTTTCTGCCATTAGGGTGGGTGTCATCTGCCTATCTGAGGTTATTTATATCTCTTCTGGCAATCGTGATTCCAGGTTGAGCTCCATCCAGCCTCATTTCACATGATGTACTCTGGATATAAGCTAAAAAAGCAGGGTGATAATATACAGCCTTGACATACTTCTTTCCCAATTTTGAACCAGAAAATATTGTCTGCTTATCCTGATTTTAGTTTTGCTGTTGAAATCAATATTTTTTTAATAATTCAGATTTTAAATTATTTTTTGATTTCACATAGGCATATTTCACAATAACACTAACTTCTCTCTCTGTATTTCTTCTGTTAAAGTATTAACAAAGATATGTAGCCTATAGTGAATATTCAAACACTGGAAAATGCCAGCAAATATTACTGGGTAATATAAAAATGTAACATTTGAAACTTCTATTGAGGTTAATAGCCCCACTCAGAATCATATGCTAAAATTGTCAATTTAAGGACTTCTTTTGCTTTCAAAATTTATTTCATGGAATGTCACTTTGTACAGGATTCTGTGCAGAGTATACTACAGTATACTGTGAGTGACATTCCATGAAATAAACTTTGGAAGCAAAAGAAGTCCTTAAAAAATAATAAATAAACTTACTAACATTTATTTGTAAGAATAACTCACTATTATAAGAGACAAGGCCCATAACATACTTATAACACAGCCACAAAAGCAAGACTAAGTAGATTGTGCCACTTCTCTTCTATGTGCTTCTGTCCTGTCACCTGAAACATCCACATTAACCTACAGCTCAGCATGTCAGCTGTTTTTGCTCCTGCTTTCAATTGGCAGTGGATTCTTTTAAACCCGTAACATTTGTAGTGATTGTTGAGTTTTAATTCTCAGAGAATTATAATACTTATTCCCATGTTCCCAATTTCTCAAACGATTCTCCTCAGGACTTGGAAAAATATAAATTGCATGAGAAATGCCAGGAAGGACTTACCACACAGAAATACCTGTACTACTCAGAAAAAAGCACAGAATTTTCGTGAAGCCACTTAAAGAGGTCATTTTGACTCATGTTTTGCTGGATTTTGACTTTGAACTGTTTTAACGGAATGCTCATGGATACAGACGGATTATCTGTTGAACAGTGATTTTTTTTAAACTAAAAGTTAAAAAAAAAAAAGACCACAAAATATGTGAGTGGCAAAATGTTCACATCTAGACTTGGGAGACTTTTTAGGTAACTAAAGATTAATTCCTAGCTTTATTTTAGTAAGTAAATACTTAGATTAAGTCCTTAGATTTAAAACATTGTTTTAAAAGATTGTTCTTACTCATTTTCCTTTCTAAGTAATTTTTAATCAATTGATAATTCATGTTTACTGTTACAAATTACACTTTCACATATTACAAATTACATTACAGATTATCCAGATTAAAGAGATGCACCCCTGAGGAAACCACCTTCAATAAAATGTCAAGTAGTAAATACAATTTATATTAATTTTTTTAATGAAAGAGTTAAGAGTTGGGTAGTTTTAAACTAATAGGTATTTGTCATGTCAGTATATTTAAAGCTATAAATGTAGGGTAAAACATTTGGTTACATTTTGTTTTCGCTGAAAAGCAATGTTCCTTCTTTCTCATTACCAGTACAATCATTAGCTAACACTGTGCTCCTTACAAATTCACCCTTTAACACGCATTGTTCTAAACAAAATATAAAGTACTTCTGAAACAAAGCAGCTCTGTTGAGGGCTTGAGCATTAAAGACAAGGGACTAGTTCCCAATAGCAACAGTACTGTAACCTCTAACAATCAATTTAACGCAAACTGTGTTCCCTTAGAGTGCAGCCAACTTATTTTTCTCTAATCATACTGCAAGAGAAATGCCATTCTGAACTATTCTGTAATACTGATGCCTCATAAACCATTTATACATACAAAACAATTGAACTTTGAACTGAATTTCCCAACTGGCAGACCTAGATGCACATTTTCTATTTTGCAATTCCATCAAGGGTTATTTAAGAAGTAAATAGCTTAGTTTGCTCTCTCATAGAATTTTCTAAGTCTTCTGTTCCTCTACTGATAATTTTTCCCCAATCATATATGTTCTCTAAGATTCTGTTTTCTGGTCATGTAATTCCACTGACATTGAATCAGCTTCTCATCACTTAGAACTTCTCTTTTTTCCTTTTTTCTTTTGTCTTCCTCTTTGCCTTTTCTTTGTTAATCAGTATTTCTCCATTTTGGTACAAGTAGGGCTTGGCTTTCATCAACACTATCAGATCTTCTTCATCACATCAGCAAACCAAACTAATCATATCACAACTTCTATATTATTGAGAATCGTTGGCATTTCCTCATTTTGAACTTCTGGCTGTTCCATAACATGCAAAATGCCAGAAATATAATAAGATACAATGGGAATATGTTTACAACTCAATTTAGGACCATCAAAAATGTCAATGCAATTTTGATAAATACCTCACAGAACACTGAGAAACATCAAACAAAAAAAGATTAAGGAATCCTTTCAAAATTAAAGCTTCTTTATTTTTCAGGTACGTAAATCCCTTGACTAGTGTCTTTTCTTATCAATTCACAGAACAATTTTTAACATTAACCTTAACCTTCATAACTTTTATTAGTTTCATCCATAATTGTTACTTATTACATTGTTGTTGTTGTTGTTCAGCTGCTAAGTAGTGTCTGACTCTTTGCCACTCCATGGACTACAGGACACCAGGCTCCTCTGTCGTCCACTATCTCCCTGAGTTTGCTCAAATTCGTGTCCATTGAGCCGGTGATGTCATCCAACCATCTTCTCCTCTGACACCCTCTCTCTTCTCCTTTTGCCTTCAATCTTTCCCTCAATCAGGGTCTTTTCCAATGAGTCAGTTCTTCGTATCAGGCGGCCAAAGTATTGGAGCTTCGGCTTCAGCCTCAGTCCTTTCAATGAATATTTAGGGTTGATTTCCTTTAGAATTGACTGGTTTGCTCTCCTTGCAGTTTAAGGAACTCTCAAGAGTCTTCTTCAGCAACAGTTTGAAAGCATCAATTCTTCAGTGCTTAGCCTTCTTTCTGGTCCAACTCTCACATCAGTATGTGACTACTAGAAAAAACCATAGCTTTGACTACACTGACCTTTGTCAGCAAAGTGATGTCTCTGCTCCTTAACAGGCTATCTAGGTTTGTCACAGCTTTTCTTCCAAGGAGCAAGCATTTTTTAATTTCATGGCTGAAGTCACCATCCGCAGTGATTTTGGAGCTCAAGAATATAAAATTTGTTACTGCTTCCTCTTTCTCCCCTTCTATTTGCCATGAAATGATGGGACCAGATGCCATGATCTTAACTTTTTTTAATGTTGAGTTTCAAGCCACCTTTTTTACTCTCCTCTTTCATCCTCATCAAGACAGTCTTTAGTTCTTCTTAAACTTCTGCCATTAGAGTGGTATCACCTGCATATCTGATGCTGCTGGTATTTCTCCTAGCAATCTTGATTCCAGCTTCTGATTTATTCAGCCCAGCATTTCACATGATGTACTCTGCATATAAGTTAAATAAGGAGGGTGACAATATACAGCCTTGTCATACTCCTTTCCCAATTCTGAACCAGTCAGTTCTAACTGTCACTTCTTGACCTGCATACAGGTTTCTCAGGAGGCAGGTAAAGTGATCTGGTACTCCTATCTCTTTAAGAATTTTCCACAGTTTGTTGTGATCCACACAGTCAAAGGCTTTAGCAGAGTCAATAAAGCAGAAATAGATGTTTTTCTAGAATTCCTTTGCTTTCTCTATGATCCAACGGATGCTGCCAATTTGATCACTGGTTCTTCTGCCTTTTCTAAATCCAGCTTGTACAACTGCAAGTTCTCAGTTCACATACTGCTGAAGTCTAGCCTGAGGGATTTTGAGCATTATCTTGCTAGCATGTGAAATAAGAGCAACTGTATGGTAGTTTGAACATTCTTTGGCACTGTCCTTCTTAGGATTGGAATGAAAATGGACCTTTTCCAGTCCTGTGGCCTCTGCTGAGTTTTCCAAATTTGCTGGCATATTGAATGCAGCACTTTAATAGCATCGGGTTTTAGGATTTTAAATAGCTCAGCTGGGACGTTAGACTAAATTACATTAAACTGATTTTGCATATGATTAAATATCATTAAATAAGTTTCCATATAACATGATACTCCTGTCAACTATCATTTTTATATTTCAAAAATAATTATGCAAAAAAAGTATATGTAAATTCAAGTCAAACACCAAGTTCAATTCACTTAGTAAAACTAATAAATATCAACCTCTAAATATCTGAAGTCCTTCCTCTCACTTGGTACTTGTCTTTCCAACCCATCTGAAGGATGCATTTAACTAGCCCCACAATAGATGCCCATGTAATTAGAACTGCTGATAGACAATGGAAGAAATCAAATAAGATATATTCTCTTCCCCACCCCCACCTTTTCTTTAGGGTTATTTTTCTTTTTTCATTGTTAAATTTCTTTTATAGCCAATCCTCTTGATTCCCCTCTCTCTTAGCCTTATTATGTCAAAAAAATCTGAGAACTGACATGATGTTTGGTCCTTTTTTGGCCCTAATAATAAATCTAGATATTCACCTTTTTACCCCTCTGCCTCATTTAGTGCTCCAAAATGATTCATTTACTAACTTCTCAGCTTCCAACTGACATGGACTCTGAGAATCTCATAAGTCCACCTAACTACTTTTTCCTGTCAATCATTATTTACTAGCAAAAATATTCATAATTTAGCTTCACCATTAAATTGCTATTTAAAAGCATACGTGTTCCTTGGAGAGTCATTACTTACAGCATATAAACATTAATTATTCAGTCCTTAATTCATTAGCTTTATACAAATTAACTTAAATAAATTTAACTTACTATTTTTTTCTTCTGGGATTTTAAATCATCCAATGCTTCATCTAGAAAACAAGATTTAAACCAAAACTAAATCAGATACTAAGATGCTCAAGATACAAGAAAAAAATCACGTCAAATGATATACATTAAGCAACTGCAAGAAAACATTCTCATTTTAGGATTTCTCACTGATGTGTACAAACAGAACTTATCTCATCTTTACCCACATATATTTTATATGTTTGCCTATATTATATACTACAAGCTCAGCTGGGAAAAAATGGACTTTACATAGAATAAAACACTTTTCCCAAATGTAAAAAAATATATTCTTTTAAATATTTTCAGAAACATTACTTTTTATAATTTCTCCTTCCTTTCAACATCCCACCCACTGATTCTCTTTTTATACATTGGTAATAAAAATGTTCTCTTTATTTATAAGGAAAGAACATTTTATTAAGCTATTTGATCTCAAGAAAATGAGCACTAAAAAGAAAACCTTTGCAAACCTACAGTATTATACCTGAGGAGGGACTTGAAAAGGAAGATGGTACTAATTACTTTTCAAAAATTAAACTTTTCCAAGATTTGCGTGCTTAGTTAGGTTGCATTGGTAGAACATAAACAATTATTTCAAAGGATATAATTTATGTAATTTATGAACATCAGTATCTGCTTTACAAATTTATTTTAGGTTTCTAGTTTTTCTCTAGAAATATTGAACTAGCATAAATAAGAATACTATCCCAGGGAGAAAAAAGAGACTTAAAACTTGATTTAAACATTTTACCACCATATGTAAAATAGATAGCCAATGGGAATTTGCTGTATGGCTCAGGAAACTCAAACAGGGGTTCTGTATCAATCTAGAGGGGTGGGATGGGGAGGGAGATGGGAGGGAGGTTCAAAAGGGAGGGGATATATGTATTCTATGGCTGCTTCAGGTTGAGGATTGACAGAAAACAACAAAATTCTGTAAAGCAATTATCCTTCAATTAAAAAATAAATTAATTTTTAAAAATTTTACCAAATAGAATTTAAATAATTGTTCTTAATTTTTCATTAAATTTACTTACAAAATTATCTCTTCATTGAAGTTTTGGAGTAGCAAACATCTAAATATCAATTCAAATAATATTATTTACATACAAATTCAAAGAAATATAAACTTCTGAAAAGATGATTTTACTATACTTTTTCCAAAATATATTAAGTAGTCTTTTATGTTATAGCTGACTTATTACTGAAAGGAAAAAAAAAACTGCTGACATCTTTAAAGAGAACAATCATCTTTACTTAGATAAAGTGAAGTCGAAAGTGAAGTCGCTCAGTTGTGTCCGACTCTTTGTGACCCCATGGACTGTAGCCTACCAGGCTCCTCTGTCCATGGGATTTTCCAGGCAATAGTACTGGAGTGGATTGCCATTTCCTTCTCCAGGGGATCTTCCCGACCCAGGGATTGAACCTGGGTCTCCCGCATTCTAGACAGACGCTTTACGGTCTGAGCCACCAGGGAAGCCCTTACTTAGATAAGACCAAGCCAAATATTTAGCCTCTAATGCAGAGATCAGCAAACTTTTTCTATAAAGGGCCAGACAGCAAATGGCTTTATGGACCAAAAGGCAAAATTAAGTAGGTAATTTTAAAGCAAAAGAGTAAATGAATTCCCACAAAACTTTTAATGACAAAATTCAAATATAATAATAATTGTGGTCAACTTTTGTAACATAGGTCTACCAATGAAAAGAAAAATTTTAGGAGGTAGGTGGGAGGATAACATTTCACTTAATTGAGATTCAAAATTAGTATCCCCTACCAACAAAAATGATTGCAAAAGTCAATCTGTTAGTTTATCTGTAATGAGATTTCACACATTTTATTTTTGAAAATTTTTTCACACAGATAGGTGCTGCTAAATATTTAAATCAATCGATAACCACATGATTTTAATTGAGCATATTCACTGTGTGAAGGGCATTTATAAAATTCTTTAGATTCTTCTCTTGATATTTGTCTTTATTATGTCACTGCAAATTAATCACTTTCAGTTAAATGGATTTTGAAATATGGAAATTTCCTTTGTACTTGCATGAGGTGTGAAAAACACTGCTGGAACTGCAGTTTGAACTCATATAATGTAGCTGCTACAAATCTGTGTGGGAATGGAGATCTTCTTAACTTTTCATAGCACTTTTTAAAAAATTATTTTGTCATTAAATTGTTATTTGCTTTCTAAATCACTTTTATAGCACTATAGGTTTCACATATGAGGACTGTTTCACCTTGTAATCTTAGGCTGAGTTCATTAAGAACCATTATCAAGTCTGCAAGACCTAATTTCCAAAGCCCAGTTCATTCACAGTGATTAAAGGCAGTTTGCCTCAGAAACATTTCAATCCTGGTCGAGCTCAAAATATCATAATAAAACTTTACTACTGTTACTAATCCATCCAACTGCTTCTATTTCCTTTATTTATTTGACTGTGTCGGGTCTTAGTTGTGGCACGCAGGATCTTCACTGCATCATGCAGGACCTTTTTTGCAGCGCACAGACTCCCTAGTTGTGGCCTGCAGGCTTAGTAGCTGCAGTGCATGGGCTTAACTGCCCTGTGGCAAATGGGATCTTGGTTTTCCAACTAGGGATTGAACCTGCACCCCGTGCATTACAAGGCAGATTCTTAACCACTGGGCTACCAGGGAAGTCCCCCCACTTCTATTTCTGATAAAAGATCAGATAACTGATGATGATTAAGTCTGTGAAAGCACATGAAGCTCCCCACTGACTATATGAGTTCAATAACCCATGACAGGTTCAAATATACTCTGCAAGTATTGATATCTGCTGTTGAGTAACACAGTAAATTACCATGGAATTTAAACACCTCACAGTTTCATGAGCTTTGTAAATTAATCCACTAAGCCTTTTTCTGCTTCACACATATTTTTACCACCAACAGTTGTAAATGAATCTCAGCAGAGTCCACTTCAGGTTGTATTAAATTAGTGCTTTTTCAACTTCTTTAAAAATATTCTCTCCCAGCATGTTCTACACAGACTGTTTACAGAGGCTAATTCTTTAGTCACATCAAGTTCAGTACTGACGCCTCAAGTAAACTAACTACAGTTGAGCTGTATCAGTAACATCTGTCAACTAATCAAGAACCAATGACAGGGAATTCCCTAGCAGTCCAGTGGTTAGGACTCAGCACTTTCACTGCAATGGTCCAGGTTCAATCTCTGATCAGGGAACTGATCCCACAAGCCAAATAGCGTGGCCAAAAAAGAAAAAAAAGAGCCAACTGACAATCACTTGAAATCATCTGTCTTGTTTTTAAATGAACTATGTTGCTTCCAGTGTTCTTAACTCTTCAACCAATCGTTCTTGCTAAAAAGGCTACTAGCCAAGCAAGGATTTTCCCTAAATACATGTTTTTCATCTGCTGCAATTACATAATTTAATTAACTCACAACTGGTAAATAGCTATCTTTACTTCAGAAATAAGCCACTGAGAAACTTACTTTGAAGTTCCATCTTCACTTTTTATTTTTATGAAGAAATTCTGCTATGATGAGATATCCCATTTTAAATGTTCTAATTTTTCTAACGTTGCTTTTCTGTGTGTTGGGAATATCATGATGAATAGTTAACATGGTAGTCAAAACATATGTGTATTCTTTTAGTATAATTATACCATCAATGCATAAAAAGCACAATGTTTTGTGTTTTGGTAATAATACATTCCACACTACTGTGAGACTGAAAGGAATAGATGCAACTAATAGAATAAATCAAAAGATGTTTAACTATATTTTACTCCCTAATAACATAAATTTTCTATAAAGATAACCAGTATAATTTCTCTTCACCTAAAGAAATGACTTATTTTGTGTACTGAGTAAAAAAAATTCTAAATGGACAAGACAGAAATAATACAACTGAAAAATAGAACCAGTTTGATCATTCATAAACTTTCTTATGCTTTAAAGTGAACAACTGCTCAATATTTACCACACTGTCATTTCAGTATACCATCTCATAGCTGTCATTCAATTACAAACCAACGCACCATATTAGATGGATTTTTTTTAATGTATATATAAAAACTTCAAATTTAAACTTACTGTTTCTTTCTGTTCTCTTGGAAAAGAAGAAAATAAGCACTGTTCTTATGCTCCAGATGCTATAGAAGAAGCAAAAATCAGGAACAAAAACCATAATTAGGATACATGAATCAGAAGCCACATTAAATGAAAACAAATATACATTTCAAATTACAGTCAGAGACAATGTTTCCCTTTGTATTTTGAAAATAAAAAAGCACTACTTTCAGAAGCCACCAGAAATCTACCTGTGCTTTCAAAGGAGGAATTCTCAATCTAAAATTCATGGACCTCCTGATGGTCCCTCCAAATTGTGAAATTGCCTTTGTGCACCTAAGTGCATTTCTCTGGAGAGACCATTGCCCTTATCATTCTCAAATGGATCTATGAATCCTCCAAAAGATTAAGAACAAATTATAAAATTCCTTCTTACTAGGTAAGCATGAACTCTAAAACTTTATCTATTTCTATACATTAGGAAAAACACATTTTACAAATCCAGAGCATTATACAAAATGTAAGTTGATACTCCTTCCCTGTTATTGAATATTAGAGGGAACTTTACCAAACAAGCTGTCTTGAGAAAAAACAAAATATTACAATCAAATAAATGACAAGTAAATTTAGCTATATCTCCTTTCATAAATTTTGTGAGTAATTCTTTAGACTTTACATTAGTAAGACATCAAATGATATTAAAAGAATTAAAAGAAAATCAGAGAATGATCCTCATCACAGACTTGTCCAGGTCATCTCTTAAATTCAATGTAAATAAACCAAAATTCCTTTCTCCATAGAACATATCAGAATAAGTATACAAACATTATCATTTTATAAAAGAAATACATTGTATCTAAATGTAGATTCAAATAATAAGTATGAAAACTAGTTCTTCACCCTGAAATATATCATTGCTATTCTTGGAATCAGCCAGTGAACTCTGTCTCCTGGTATTCACAACTCTGAACTTTGTGTAGCCCTCTGTCACCAGTGTTGGTTTGTGTGACCAACAGCATATGACAGAAGTGATAGTATGTCACTTCAAGATTAGGTTATAAAAATACACAGTTTCCATCTCAGGTCTCCTCTTCAGCTTGCTATCTTTCTCTCTTGGATTACTCACTCTGAGAGAAGCTAGCTGCTATGACATGAAGACCTTCAGGGAACTCTATAGAAAAGCCCATTTCATGAGAACAGAGGTCTCTGGCAAACAGCCAGGAAGGAGCTGAGTCCTGCCAAAAACTACATGTGTGAGCTTAGAAGTAAATTCTCTAGCCTTAGTTAAGCCTTGAGATGATGATTGTAGCCCCAGCCAATAGCTTAACTGCAATTTATATATGAAAAAAGACCCTGGGCCAGAACCATCCAGCTAATAAGCTGCTCCCACATTCTGCCCCACAAGAACTGAAAGAGAAAATAAATATTTGCTAAGCTACAAAGTTCTGGGGCAATTTGTTACATAGCAACAGATAATTTGTACATGTTTTTTGTATTATGACAATTTATTTTTATGATATGAAAACACCAAAATAACCAGCAGCAGATTCCTACATAGTACTTGGACAACTACCCTAGTACTAAAAAAAAAAAAGACACTGGCCTTCTTTATCAAGGGAAGGGAGATGAAAAAAAAGGTTAAACATACAATTCACAACCCTCAAAGATTCTACAAGAGTAGAAAAGTCCCATAATATTTCCCCACTGCCAAACCCACGGAAACAGTGGCAAACTGGGGGAAAAAAAAAGTACAGAGGAAGAAAACAGGACACAGGAGAAGGAACTGCAGAGATAAAGACTAAAACTCTGTAGGAAATCTATTAATTTTCTTAAATGGTAGATATTTGTAAAAGTATATGTAATTTTCAAAGTGTAAAAGTTGTAAGAATGAAAATACAGTCCCTTACTTCACAATAAAACTTACTAATACCCCTTTGTGGACAACAAATTCTTCTTTTGGTTTTTATCAGAACAACTGGTGGAGAAAAGGAGCTATCAAACAATACACATTTCTAACTGTCAAGTCTTCAAGACTTAAAAAGACAGATTAGAATACAGTTAGCTATTTTTTAAGGAGAAGTTAAATGAAATTCTTTTAAATAGCTAATTCTTTAAAATAGAACTTAGGAAAAGAACTAAAGTACTTCCGGAATATGTGTTCTAGTTATCCCAATAAAGATGTTGCTCTCCCAATAATTAAACATAACTTATGACAATACAATAACTTGTTTGTCAAGATATTAAGGATATTTCTACTGACTCCTATACTTTGAGAATAGTGGCATAGTCTCCATTTGCCCCTTCTCTTCTTGGAAATCATCCAAACAGAAGGGAAACAAAAACACAAATTCATTTTCTGATAAAATTAAGATAAGCTAAAACTCATCTCTCAAAATATGTGAAAGGGTTCCCCAAAACAATAGAGATCATGCTGGGGCTCAAAAGAATAAAAGCAGAGAAGGAAAACTGCTTATCTCACTACAAGACAGGAAGATAAACTTCTCAAAGTGTAAAGGTTAGAACTCATGTTTATTACAGTGAGAACAAGATACACATGCTACAGGCAGAAATTCCCCAGTTTGGTTCCAACGGTGAAACAGAAAAATCAGGGCTTAAAGAGAAATCACTCATAAACGCCCTATTTACAAAGAATATTCTGTTTCTATGGCAGCATGGCAGAGAAGTTTTGTATCTTGAAAAATTTTATATACAGTTGCCTAACCTTATTAGCCAGAGACAAATAAAAGATGAACAAACTAACATACTAAACCCTGGATCATACGGAAAATTATAGATAGCCTAAAATGTAGGAAGCCTTGCCTCTATACTCTCACATAAACCTCTTACAAATAACTGGACGAAAGTAAAGTAAATATACCACCTACCTATAGATTTTGTTTGTAAGTTATAAAAACCAAAATCAAAATAGAAAATTATGTTTCAAAACTTAGACCAACATCTTTCATTTAAATGAATGTAAATGAACTAAGCTCACCAGAGCAAAAGAAAAAGACTTTCAGACTAGATCATAAAATAAAAACCAACCCTATAACGTAAACTGACACCTAAAACTAAGTTTTTTGAAGGTTGAAAATTAAACAATGGACAAAAAATATAGTAGGCAAATACACACAAAATAAGGTTTGATCATAATATGAGACAAAATTAAATTCAAGACTACCCCCCCAATCAAACAAAGCTTCAAACTAGAAAAAGGTTATTTTATAGCATTAAAAAGGATGAAGTTTCTTTCCAACAAATACAGCTGAAGCAACTGGGCATCCACAGGCAAAGAAAGAAAGTGACAGACAGGATCTCAATGGAACCTCACATCTTATATTTAAAAACAGGCTCAAAATGGATTATAAACTTAAATGTAAAATGTTAGAAAGAAAAAAGCACAGCAAATAAAGAAGAAAATCTTCAAGACCTACAGCTACAGGGGAGTTTTTTGTTTTTAACTTTTTATCTTGCATTGAGGTATAGCCATTAACAGTGTTGTGATACATTCAGGTGAACTGCGAAGGGACTCCACCATACACATAAACATATCCACTCTCCCCCAAATCCACCCTTACCATCCAGGCTGCCACGTAACATTGAGCAGAGTTCCATGTGCTATACAGTGGGTCCTTGTTGGTTATCCATTTTAAACATAGCAGTGTGAACATGTCCATCCCAAACTCCCTAGGTATCCCTTCCCCCGTCCTTCCCCCTGTCAAACATAAGCTCGTTCCCTAAGTCTGAGTCTGCTACAGAGGGGTTCTTGATAACAAAAGCACAATCCATAAAAGGAAAATTGTAAATAATAAATTTGGCTCTGTGAAAAACCGTTTATAAGGATGAAAAGACAAACTACAGACTGGGAAAAAATATTTTAAAACCATATATCCAACAAAAAACTTCTATCTAAAATACATAAAGAACTTTCAAAACTCAACAGCAAAAAGACTAATAATTCAATTAGAAAATCAGAGAGCAAACATGAATAGAAATTTCACTGAGAAGATGATACAAATCAAAAATAAACACATGAAAATATGTTCAACATCACAGCCATCAGGGAAATGTAAGTTAAAACCACAGTGATCTATCAATACACACCTATCAGAATGATCAAATTAGAAAATAGTGATGATACCAAATGCTGGCAAGGATGCAGAGAAACTAGATCACTTAAACATAAGAGTGGGAGTGTAAAAAGGTACCTCTACTCTGAAAAAAAAAAAAAGCCTGTTGGCTCAGATGGGAAAGAATCTGCCTGCAATGCAGGAGACCCAGATTCAGTCCCTGGGTTGGGAAGATCCCCTGGAGAAGGAAATGGCAATTCACTTCAGCATCCTTGCCTGAAGAATTCCATGGACAGAGGAACCTGGCAGGCTACAGTCTATGGGGTCGCAAAGAGTCGGACACAACTGAGCGACTGAATACACACACACTCTGAAAAAAAGTTCAGCAATTTCTTATAAAAGTAAACATGTATTTACATGTGGCTCTGACATTACACTCAGGTATATACACCAGAGAAATGAAAACTTACATTCAGACAAAAACCTGTACACATACATTCATGGAAGCCTCATTTGTGAGAGCCAAAAACTGGAAAACATCCAAATGTCCTTCAACAAGAATATGACTAACAAACTATGCTACATTAATGCCATGAAATACTACTCAGCAATAAAAAGGAATTATTGTTATACTTAACATTTTGAATGGATCACAAGAATATAACATTTTGGATGGATCTCAAGAATATGCGGAGTTTAAAAAGCCAATTCCAAAAGGTTATATAGTATGTGATCCCATTTTATAATATTCTTGAAATAAAATTACAGAGATGGAAAACAGATTGGGGTGGCAGGGGTTAGGAATGGGGCAGGTGGAAGAGAGCTGGTATGACTATAAAAGGGAAGCAAAAAGGAACTCGGCACAATTCTGGATCTAAATTGTGGGGAAGTTATATGAAGCTACACATATGATAAAACTAAACAAATATAAAATACATACACACAAATGAGCATATGCAAAACTAGTGAAATCTGAATAGGCTCTATGAATTGAACCAATAACGATATCCAGCTGTGTTATTTAACTATAGTCATGCAAGATGTAACCACTGGGGAAGCAAGGTGAAGGAGAAATAGGACATGCTTGTATATCTGTTTTTTCCAATTTTCTATGAATCTGTGATTATTTCAAAGTAAAAAGTATTTTTTAAAGGATGTGCTTTCAGTTTAGGAATATCTACTCATCAAATAGAAAAGCATCAACACTCATAAAGGAAAACTAAAGGAAATATAGCGAGAAGTAAAAGTACATTGTTACTAGGATAGAGAAGACCTATATAACATAGCAAGGTCATTTTCACTGATACTATCAAACTCTGTGTACGTGGGAAAAAAACACTATATTCAGGTATTCATGAAACACAGCAAGTAACCAAACAGCATGCCACCAAAAAGTCTCAATAAGATCAAAGAAGTAGAAATATTATTAAATAACATTCTCTGAAAGAAATACATTAAAACCAGAAATAGGGTCTTGGTTCAAAATGGCAGAGTAGAAGCAGGTGTGCTCATCTCCTCCTGCAAAAGCACCAAAACAGCAACTAACTGTTGAACAACCATCAACAGGAGGACACTGGAACTCACCAAAAAAAACAGATACCCCACGTCCAAAGACGAAGAAGCCACAGCAAGACAGTGGGAGCGGAGCGGCACCATCAATGAAACCAAACCCCACACCCACTGGGTGGGTGACCCACGGACTAGGGAACTGTAATACCAAAGAACCTTTCCCACTGTTGTGAAGGTTCTGAACCCCATGTCAGGCTGCACAGCCTGGGGATCTGACAAAGGGACTGGGAATCCCCAAGAAATGTGGCCTTAAAGGCCAGTGGGATTTGATTATAGGACTTCTATTGGACTGGGAGAAAGAGAGACTCCAGTCTTGAAAAGCACAAACAAAATTCTGCATGTACCAAGACCCAGAGGAAAGGAGCAGTAATCCCACAGGAGACTGAACTACCTGCTCGTGCTGAAGGGTCTCCTGTGGAGGCCTGGGTCGGCAGGGACTCACCACAGGGACACTGGCAGCAGCAGGCCAGGAAGGTCCTTCTTGGCATAAGTTCTCTAGACACCAGGGCTGGGTCGCCTCAGGCCAAACAACTACCAGGGAGGGAGTGCAACCCCACTCATCAGCAGATAATTTGATTAAAGCTTTACTGAGCAAGGTCCTGCCCACCAGAGCAAGACCCAGTTTTTCCCATTGCCAGTCCCTCCCATCAGGAAGCTAACATAAGCCTCTTAGCCTCATCCATCAGAGGGCAGAAGGAAGAAGCACAGTTCCACAGCAGCTAAAACAAAAACCATATTATAGAAAATTAACCATGATGAAAAAGCAGAAAGTTATCTCCTAAAAGAAAGGACAAAACCCCAGAAAAACAATTAAATGAAGTAGAGATAGGCAACCTTCCAGAAAAAGAATTCAGAATAATGACAGTGAAAATTATCCAGGAGCTTGGGAAAACAATGGAGAAGATGCAATAAATGTTTACCAAAGACCTACAAGAACTAAAGAGCAAACAAACAGAGATGAATAGTATATTGAAGAGAAGTGAAGTCGCTCAGTCATGTCTGACTCTTTGCAATCCCATGGACTGTAGCCTGCCAGGCTTCTCCATCCACGGGATTTTCCAGGCAAGAATACTGGAGTGGGTTGCAAGGAATCAACAGCAGAATAACTGAAGCAGAAGAACAGATAAATGACCTGGAGGACAGAATGGTGGAAATTACTGTTGCAGAACACAATATAGAAAAAAGAATGAAAAGAAAAGAAGACAGCCTAAGAGATCTCTGAAAGTGAAAGTCGCTCAGCTGTGTCCAACTCTTTGTGACTCCATGGACTATACAGTCCATGGAATTCTCTAGGCCAAAATACTGGAGTGGGTAGCCTTTGCCTTCTTCCAGGGGATCTTCCCAACCCAGGGATCGAACCCAGCTCTCCCGCATTGCAGGCAGATTCTTTACCAGCTGAGCAACCAGTGAAGTCCCAGGGGACAACATTAAACACATCAACATTCACATTATAGGGATCCCAGAAAGAGAAGAAAAAAAAAGGACCTGAGAAAATATTCAAAGACATAATAGCCGAAAACTTCCCTAACATGTGAAACGAAATAGTCAACCAAGGAAACAGAGTTCAGGCAGGGTAAATAAACCCAAGGAGGAACACATTAAGGCATATAATAATCAAACTGACAAAAGTTAAAGACAAAGATAAAATATTAAAAACAACAAGGGGGAAATGACAAATAACATACAAGGGAACTCCCATCAGGCTATCAGCTGATTTCTCAACAGAAACAAGCCAGAAGGGAATGGCACAACATATTTAAAGCAATGAAAGGGAAGAACCTACAACCAAGAATACTCTACCCAGCAAGAGTCTCCTTTAGATTTGATGGAGAAATCAAAAGCTTTCCAGACAGCATCACCAAACCAGCTTTACAACAAATGCTAAAGGAACTTCTCTAGGCAGGAAACACAAGAGAAGGAAAAGACCTACAGAAAATAAATCCAAAACAATTAAGAAAATGGTAACAGGATCATACAGATCAATAATTACCTTAATTGTAAATGGATTATATGTATCAACCCAAAGACAAAGACTGGCTGGGTGGATGAAAACATGTGCATGTATGCACTTTTACTTACATCACTCTGCTTGATCTTCCAAATTGTATGTAATTATTTTATACTGTTAGATTAATCATGTTCCCATTACAGCTTGCAACTATGACTATCTTTTATTTTTCAACTATTGATTGTGAAAACTGATAAATATCTTTTATTATTGTTAAAAAAAAAACTAGCAATAATAACTAAGCCAAAAAACCAAACATACAAATACACCCTGCCATCTAGAAATAACCCTTAAATTACAAAAACTTAAAAAAAAATGCAATGATGTCTTAAAATAACCAAAGTAAATACACATCACTACATATTAAGTCCTGTGGTTTTGATAAAACTCAAACAGTCAGAAAATATCATGGCCTCAAATATATGCACCGTGTATTGTGTTAAGAAATAAGAATAAAAATAAATATATTAAAGCATTAATTTTGAGTAACAAGAATAAAGTAAACCTAAGCATGAAAAAATAATTAATAAAGTCATTTTTTTAAGCTGGCTCTTTGGAATAAAACAGCTAATAAAAACAATTCAATCAAAAAAGAATTACAAATATACAAAATAAGAAACAATAAGGAAGCAGCAATCATAGCTACAAGGAAGATTTTAAAAATCAATTAGAGACAGTGATTACTACTATTACAACACTGCAAATATATTTTAAAACTGCAGAATGATTAACAAAAGTAACCTTGGAAGAGAAAGCCTAAAAAAGTACCTACTATTGAATTTTAAAAGTTGTTAAGAGCTAGCCGCTATTAAAAAAACACGAAGCCCAAAAGATTTCAAATGGAATACTACTAAACCTGTAAAGGACAAATACTGCCAGTACTATTTAAACTGTTACAGACCATTTAAAATGAAAAAAAAGCTTTCTAATTTTTTACAAAATGACTGCAACTAAGAAAGTAGAAATTTTCCTAGAAATCAACATTTTAGCATTTGAATTCAATATTTAATATGATCTATCATATAAAGAGGTGTAAGATGAAAAATTATCTGGCTATCTCCATAGATGATGAAATAGCATTTAACAAAATTCAATAATCTTTCTTAAAAAAAGCTAAACAAAATACAGAAAGCTAGAAAATTCCTTAACATAAAATATATGTCTCAAACCAAAAGTCAGAATAATGCCCAATGGGGAAATTAGAAGCATTCCCAAAGAACAAGTCAAGGATGACAACTATCTTCTCTGTAAGTTAACACTGTCCTGCAACACAGTGTTTAGCCAACACAATTAGCCAACACAATTAGAAAAGAGGGGGGGGAAATCTGAAAAGAGTCAAAAAATCTAAAAGGAGGTGGTAAAATTATTGCTATTTACAAATAGTAAGATTGCATACTTATAAACTCTCAAAGAATCAACTAAAATAATTTATTAGAAACTGTTCACCTGAAACTATCACAATATTGTTAGTCGGCTACACCCTAATACAAAATAAAAAGGGTCAAAAAGTAAAATTTTAAAAAGAAACAATAAGACAATTATTATGGCTGAATACAAAACTAGTACAGAAAATCAGTTAAGTTCATATATACAATCAATTCTAAGATAGTAATACTAAGACATACTAAAATCCCTTAACTCATATTCATTAAATTATTTTTGTTGTTCCTTTCTGAATGAATCTAATATTATTTGAAAAGTAAGTCAGCATGAATTTCTGTTGAATATTATCAGTGACTTGCACTGTAAATTTATAAAGGTGCTCTAACATGAAAAATTGGAGTTTCAATAAAACAGAATTACACCTTAGATTCAGTAAACATTTTAAATCCTTCATAGTAAGTGTTTTTACTGTACTAAAGTTAAAAATGATAAAAGTTAAAATGCAGCAGAATGTCTAAAACTCAAACAACATAAACCTTCCTCATTTTTACTGAAGGATTAACATTCCATAAATCTCTGATGATTTTTTAGCAATAATCATATACAAAGGAGTTTTTACTTATTTGGTCCTTTTTGCCAAATTTAAGTGCTTTCTTTCTAACAACTGCACAAAACCCATCCAATTTACTGAAATGTTTTAAGATGAGACTTAGCAATATATAAAGCTAAAAGTGAAAAAATACAGGTCTCAGTATTTATAACTATGTTGACTATTTTGTCAGTTTATTTAATCATCAAAGGGTTTAGCAAGAGTTATTTTCACATTCAGACAAAAATAATTTATTTTGGTATAATGAACAAGCTTTATTTTTTTAAGAAAATAATTTTTTTATTAAACAATGTTGAGTAGAATTATTTTTTTAATTAACTAATTGGAGACTAATTACAATATTGTGGTGATTTTTGCCATACATTGACATGAATCAGCCATGGGTGTACATGTATCCCCCAGTCCCAAAGCCCCCTCCCCCCTCCCTCCCCATTCCATCCCTCTGGGTTGTCCCAGTGCACTGGCTTTGAGTGCCCTGCTTCATGCATCGAACTTGGACTGGTCATCTATTTCACATATGGTAAAATACATATTTCAATGCTATTCTCTCAAATCATCCCACCCTTGACTTCTCCCACAGAGTCCAAAAATCTGTTCTTTATATCTGTGTCTCTTGCTGTCTCATATATAGGGTCATCGGAGAAGGCAATGGCACCCCACTCCAGTACTCTTGCCTGGAAAATCCCATGGACAGAGGAGCCTGGTAGGCCACAGTCCATGGGGTCGCTAGGAGTCGGACATGACTGAGCGACTTCACTTTCACTTTTCACTTTCATGCACTGGATAAGGAAATGGCAACCCACTCCAGTGTTCTTGCCTGGAGAATCCCAGGGACGGGGGAGCCTGGTGGGCTGCCATCTATGGGGTCGCACAGAGTCGGACACGACTGAAGTGACTTAGGTTAGCTATATAAGGTCATTGTTACCATCTTTCTAAATTCCATATATATATATATATACAAGCTTTATTTTTTTAATTTTATTTTATAATGGAAAGGGAGATATAACTCAATACCATTTTCCCCCAATGAGTTGAAATGTTATCTTTATCATGTATAAAAACCATATGCAATAAAAATTCCTTTGGAGATTTATTTCTGGATTCTTGTGTCTCTCTTCCTTTGGTCTGTGTCTCTATTTAGACCAAACTTTTACTTAATGAAATTTTATAATACATCTGAAGCCTGGTAGACCTCTGCTCCTTTTCTAGATTTTTCACGACATTTTTACTTGCTTATTTTTCCATTAAAAATTATGGAATAAGTGTACCAAGATTTTTAAAATATCATTAGTATTTTTATTGTGATTACACATTTTTAGATTAATTTAGGGAGAACCAATCTCGTTACAATACTGCATCTCCCTATCCAAGAATAGGATTTGTCTCTTAATTATGTCTCAGTACATAATTCTTTAAATACAAAATTATATCAAGTGAATATCTATGTTTTAATAGCTATCAATATTATAAAAGGGATGCTTGCAAAATTATTTTCTTACCTACAAAAACTAAGTAGTCTCTTGAGTAAATATCAAGAGGTGTTCAGATACCTTCTCCTTTACAACTATAGTTGATGAGAGATACTTTATTATATTGACTATGCCAAAGCCTTTGACTGTGTGGATCATAACAAACTGTGGAAAATTCTTAAAGAGATGGGAATACCGGACCACCTGACCTGCCCTCTGAGAAATCTGTATGCAGGTCAAGAAGCAATAGTTAGAGCTGGATATGGAACAGACTGGTTTCAAATCGGGAAAGGAGTACATCAATGCTGTATATGGTCACCCTGCTTATTTAACTTCTATGCAGAGTACATCATGAGAAATGCTGGACTGGATGAAGCACAAGCTGAAATAAAGATTGCTGGGAGAAATATCAATAACCTCAGATATGCAGATGACACCACCCTTATGGCAGAAAGCAAAGAAGAACTAAAGAGCCTCTTGATGAAAGTGAAAGAGTAGAGTGAAAAAGTTGGCTTAAAACTCAACATTCAGAAAACTACGATCGTGGCATCTGGTCCCATCACTTCATGGGAAATAGATGGGGAAACAATGGAAACACTGACAGACTTTATTTCTGGGGGTTCCAAAATCACTGTTGATGGTGACTACAGCCATGAAATTAAAAGACGCTTGCTCCTTGGAAGAAAAGCTATGGCCAACCTAGACAGCATATTAAAAAGCAGAGACATTACTTTACCAACAAAGGTCCATCTAGTCAAAGCTATGGTTTTTCCAGTAGTCATATATGGATGTAAGAGTTGGACTATAAAGAAAGCTGAGTGCCGAAGAATTGATGCTTTTGAACTGCGGTGTTGGAGAAAACTTGGGAGTCCCTTTCACTGCAAGGAGATCCAACCAGTCCATCCTAAAGGAAATCAGTCCTGAATATTCATTGGAAAGACTGATGCTGAAGCTGAAACTCCAATACTTTGGCCACCTGATGCAAAGAACTGATTCACTGGAAAAGACCCTGATGCTGGGAAAGATTGAGGGCAGGAGGAGAAGGGGACAACAGAGGATGAGACGGCTGGATGGCATCACCAACTCGATGGACGTGAGTTTGAGTAAGCTCTGGGAGTTTGTGATAGACTGGGAGGCCTGGTGTACTGCAGTCCATGGGGTCACAAATAGTCGGACAGGACTGAGCGACTGAACTGAACTGAACTTTATTATACTCGATACTTTATAATTAGAGTCCATGAAACAAACTTTAAACTTTCCTCAAAAGGCTACAAATTATGTCTGTTAGCTATCTAGATGGATTGAGGAAATATATATCACATGCTGTTGGGAGAAGATAAAGTGGGAAAGAGGCATAAAAATTGTATCAGTATAAGATCAAAGCTCTATCTTCAAACAGCTTTCAAGCAGAAAACTAAGAAAACATAGCAAACAGCACTAAACCACCTTCCTCAGTTACTTTGCTTAAATTCTCCCCCTTATAAATTCATTTTAAGAGGAAAACACACATACAGGGAAAAAAAACATGGTTAAATCCTATGGGGAAGTCAACATTTTATGCTAATTGGTCTCTGAAATGATCTTTTGAATGGAATTTCTAGAAAGGTATAACTTGTAAGAATAAGGTATCCAGAAATTAAAATTTATAAGGTTGCTCAAAGAGTTAGTTAAGGATAGAGATGAACTTTACAGTTGTTCACTCAAAAAATGAGCCAGCTCCCAAGGTAATGCATGTATCAGCCAGCAAAATGTAGAATATAAAAATTTAACTGTAACCCAAACCTTCCCTCACTATGGAGCACGCAGTCTTAATAATTCCTATGAAATCAGTTCACCTTAATCTCAGTTTTAGTAACAGTTAAAGAGATCAGAGAAATATAAATATATTATCATATCTGAAAAGCAGAAAAACAATAGATTGGAATCTCACCAAGTTCCTCCATATTACATCCTAAAAAGAAGACATAATAAAATATTCTATAATAAAAGATAATTTGGGAATAGTTATGATTAGGCAATATATGCTCAGTCCAAAATCTATAACTTCTCTGCCAGTAAAAGCATTTGGGAAACTTGGAATGCAGAGGCAGCAGTCACTTCTTGTAGTTATTAGGTAGATGTCTAAACTTTAAAATCAATGTAGACAGTGATGAGAGTGAAGCAATGCATTTTATTGCTTCCTCTGCCTCCATTTCTTTAAGCAAAACCTGGTTAAGACCTCAAAAAAAAAAGTTTCCAAAGGAAAAAAACCTCAAAAAAAAAAAAAAAAAAGAAGTTTCCAAAGGAAAAAAGTCCAGGGGTAAGCTTGGGCAATAGCTCACATTACACTCAAAACAAAATGTCCTGTGGTGAATCTTCTTTCTATTTACCACATTCACTCTCAGGTTGCTGTATTTTATTTCATGCTTTTTTGACTGTCATCAATCAGAAGGACAATTCTATTCTTTGTTGGATAACTGGGCTATGCTTCCAAAAGTGACGAGCACACTGAAATAGAAACTGCAGCAGAGAACCAGGTCACAGATGTGAATGAGAGAGTGAGAAATAGCTCTGAAGTGTAACATGCCAAGAAATACTAGATGTAGCTGATGCAGAACAAGCAAAAGGACACAGTAAGGATAACAAAATTTCATACTCAAAGAGTGGAAAGATCAAATGGAAGAAATAACAAACATTTTTAAAGAAACTAAGTATTTTTTACTTTTAAAAACAATGTATGATTTATTTGAAAAAAAAAAAAAAGTCTTCTGAGTCAAAATAGCTGATGACAATCTATGGATAGGCACTGGAATTAACACAGTAGAGTTCCCTGCCAGGCATTCTTTTACAACTAGATAAAAAATCTTTTATAATCAGAAAATCAATTTTTATATGGAAATGGATGTCAAATGGAGTTTAAGTATATAAAGACACTTAAATCAACTGATATTTCCACTTACTTGCTTTCTAAATTTTTCTTTCTTCATTTAAAGGGAAAAAAACAGGAAGGAAACAAGGGAAAGAAGCTCAGCATTATGAAATCTGTGACTACATGTGGGGTTAAGAAGCATTCCAACATATTTCAAAAGAGAAGAAAAAACTTTTAAATGGCAGAAACAATTATTTTGTAATATGCATGCACTCCATTTTTGGCTCTTTAACCTACACACAAAGTTAAAATTGTATCAGCTCCAGGAGTTCCTAAAGACTAAACAAAAAACGTTTTCTATAGAAGTCCCAAAGAAAAAGATCCTACCCACCAATGTCAAAGCAAAAAAACTTGTTATCACCCTGATTCCTCCTTTTCCCTTACCTTCCATTTCTTCCCATCAAGTTGTCTCAGTTTCACTTTCAAAATATTTCCAAATCATTTGTTCATCTCTACTGTCACTGGAAAGTCCAATCCACCTTCATTTTTAAATTAAACTTCTATAACAGCCTCTGAGCTGATCTGGTTTCTACTCTTGTCCTCCTCTTAATCCATCTCCCTACGACAGCACATATGATCTTAACTTAGAGATCATCATGCCATTTTCTACTAAAACCTTTACACAGCTACCATTTCACCCAAAATGAAATTCAGACTCCTCTCTGTGATCTCCATGACCCAGACTGTGCAAGCTCACTTTGTATTGCTCTTCCTCTCCATTGCTCATCCTCTCCTCACACATTCCAGATATACCTATGTTTTTGATCCTCACCTAAGTAATATTCTCTCATACTTCACAGCCTGTGCATTTTCTTTTGGAAAGATCTTCTTGGAATTGTGTTTTTAATTTGAAGAATACATTGATATTAAAAATTCAATAACACCAAAAAAGCAAATGGAAAGAAATGACTATTTAAAATTCCAAAGCCTAGAGAAAATTACCATTATTATTTTGAGGATAATCCTTTCCTATATCTCTCTGTGAGTATACATGCTATTCTACATTGTATATATAAATAATCTTCCATATACTCCAACTGTTTCCATACTGGTTCTCTCTCATACTTTAGTTCTCACTTCAAATACCAGGTCCTCAAAAGAGGCCTTCTGGACCATCCTGAAGTATCCTACTCCTCTCTATCACATCACCTGTTTATTTCCTTCATTGCACTTATCTTTCTCTAAATTAACTTTGTTTGTTTACTTGTCTCTCATTTTTTGTCTGTCCAACCCCAACAGAATGCAAGCTCCATGACGACAAAGATCTTATTGCTGGGGGCTAGCTCCAAACCTAATACACTGCAGGTACTCAATATTTACTGAATAGACAAATGATGGCTTTGACTAATATTTATATACTTCCAAATCCTAAATTTGTACCTTCTATTCAAATTTCTCTCCTGAACTTCATAGTCATACTTAACCATCCTACTTGGCAGCTCTATCTGGATAGAACACAAGTATTTCGGTCTCAGTGGGCCAACTACCTGCTCCCCCTCATGTTGTTGCTTATTCAGATAAATGACACTACCATCAACCAAATTTCCCAAGCTATGAACTTCAATTTCATCCTTGATGCAATTCACCCCCCCCAACCCCATATCCAACCAATCACGAAGAACCTCTCCATATTACTTCAGTTCTACCTCCTAAATCTCTTCAACCCATCCACTTCATTCAGACCATCTGTTCCTCTTCAATGCTGCTGCCACCATTCAAGTGCAAATTACCACTATTTCTCTCTTGGACAGCTACAATAACCTTTTATCTTGCTGCTCCAGATTCATTCTTCAGTTTAGTTCAGTTCAGTCGCTCAGTCGTGTCCGACTCTTTGCGACCCCATGAATCGCAGCACGCCAGGCCTCCCTGTCCATCACAAACTCCCGGAGTTCACTCAAACTCATGTCCATCGAGTCGGTGATGCCATCCAGCCATCTCATCCTCTGTCGTCCCCTTTTCCTCCTGCCCCCAATCCCTTCCAGCATCAGAGTCTTTTCCAATGAGTCAACTCTTCGCATGAGGTGGCCAAAGTACTGGAGTTTCAGCTTTAGCATCATTCCTTCCTTCTTACTCCCTTCTAATTTACTCTCCATGCTGTAGCCTCAGTGGTATTTTCAAGATAACAATACAATCATGTCATACTTCTTCAAAGTCTTCAGTGGCTGCCCACTATTCTTAGATTAAAAGCTAAAATCCTTATCATGGACTATAAGGCCCACAAGAAATATCCTTCGCCTAACTATCTAGATTTTTCTCCATAATCCAGTCTTTGGCTTTCTTTCACTTCTTTAAACCTACATGCTCTTATCTTCCCTTGGCGTCTTCACACATGCCATTCCTTCTGCCTACTACACTACCTACCGTATCACACCACCCTTGCTACACATATTCAACCTTCAGATCTCAAATTCAAACATCACTTCCTCAGGAAGGCTGTGGTAGGCAGAATTCCAAGATACCCCCCCTTTCTCCCCAAGATTTCCATTCTCTGGTTATACAAACAGTTATCTAGGTACTGCTATGAAGGGATAGACCACCTGACCTGCCTCCTGAGAAATCTGTATGCAGGTCAGGAAGCAACAGTTAGAACTGGACATGGAACAACAGACTGGTTCCAAATAGGAAAAGGAGTACGTCAAGGCTGTATATTGTCACCCTGCTTATTTAACTTACATGCAGAGTACATCATGAGAAACGCTGGACTGGAAGAAACACAAGCTGGAATCAAGATTGCCAGGAGAAATATCAATAACCTCAGATATGCAGATGACACCACCCTTATGGCAGAAAGTGAAGAGGAACTAAAAAGCCTCTTGATGAAAGTGAAAGAGGAGAGTGAAAAAGCTGGCTTAAAGCTCAACATTCAGAAAACTAAGATCATGGCATCCGGTCCCATCACTTCATGGGAAATAGATGGGGAAACAGTGGAAACAGTGTCAGACTTTATTTTGGGGGGCTCCAAAATCACTGCAGATGGTGACTGCAGCCATGAAATTAAAAGACACTTCTTGGAAGGAAAGTTATGACCAACCTAGATAGCATATTCAAAAGCAGAGACATTACTTTGTCAACAAAGGTCCATCTAGTCAAGGCTATGGTTTTTCCTGTGGTCATGTATGGATGTGAGAGTTGGACTGTGAAGAAGGCTGAGCACCGAAGAATTGATGCTTTTGAACTGTGGTGTTGGAGAAGACTCTTGAGAGTCCCTTGGACTGCAAGGAGACCCAACCAGTCCATTCTGAAGGAGATCAGCCCTGGGATTTCTTTGGAAGGAATGATGCTAAAGCTGAAACTCCAGTCCTTTGGCCACCTCATGCGAAGAGTTGACTCACTGGAAAAGACTCTGATGATGGGAGGGAATGGAGGCAGGAGGAGAAGGGGACGAAAGAGGATGCAATGGCTGGATGTCATCACTGACTTGATGGACATGAGTCTGAGTGAACTCTGGGAGTTGGTGATGGACAGGGAGGCCTGGCGTGCTGCGATTCATGGGGTCGCAAGGAGTCGGACACGACTGAGCAACTGAACTGGACTGAACTGAACTGAACTGAACTGATGAAGGGGCTTTGCAGATATAATTATTACTCAATTGATTTTAAGATAGGCAGATTAACCTGGATTATCCTGGTGGATCTAATATAATCAGCTAAGCCCTTAAGCAGAAGTTTCTCCCAATCAAGGGCAAAATAGGAAATCAGAGAGAGAGAACAGAAGTCAGCCAACACCTCGTTTGGGCCTAGAAGCAGACTCTTCCCACCAGAGACTCCAGGCCAGCTGATAACTGATTTAAACCTGTAAGACCCTAAGCAAAAAGTCCAAACTACCTGGACTTCTGACTTACTTCTGTGATATAATAAATGGTATTACTTTAAATCACTAAATTTGTGGCAGCAGTAATAAAGAAAACAAAGGACTGACCCCCACCTCCACCTCTCTGACCCCCACCTCCACTCCAGACTGTGTTAGGGATCCTGTCAAATGCTCCCAGACCATTTGACATTCTCATAATACTCATTATACTTAAGTTAATGTATGCAGTCTAAGATCTATGGACAAAGGTTTAGTGCTTTTGTGTACCATACACCACAATAATCCAACATCTACACAATTGGTACCTATAAACATTTGCTGACTGAACAAAATTTTCACTCAACTTTCTGTCAAAATTTTCAACCATGACTCATCTCCTGTAAAGTACTATATTACAAAATATTTCTATAATAAGGGTCAATTGCTTTATAGCAGTTACTAAAAAGAGGGGAACAGTAGGAGAATGGAATACATTCGGAATCACTGGAGCAATTGTTCTTTTTGTTTTATAAGCGTTCCCTCACTTACCATTACCCACAATCAAAAATGCCCACTCCATGCCCAATACTCTTAGGGAGCATGACCATCTATTAGAGAATCACAAAAAGATTACCATATAGAACCATTATTACAAATGTCACTGGGTCATATTCCTCAAGTACACTGGACTGTAAATAAAAGTTTAGAACAACTGTTCTACTTTTTTAAAGAAATAGTTTTCAAACTGCAAAAAAAAGGAAATTTATTCAATCTGCAACAGTACTATATTTCATAATAAAAAGAAACTGACTATATTAAAACTATCTAGTCAGAAAGAAGAAAAGTCAACAAAAAGAATATTTTACTTACATTAACGGGAAAGCAAAAAATGGGAGTGTCATGGCAAGTCTTGCTGTAAGTTCATCCGGAAGATACCATAAGTATACAATTAAACATGTAAATAGATAGAGGACTGAAGAGTACAGAATTAATCTTCCAACCCATAATTTTTGTAATCTCTGATTTTTTTCCCTAAATTCTTCCAATGCTTGAATTTCCTGTGAAGAGAAAAATTCATAAAGTAAACTGTTTAAAAAAAATTTAACATGATAGAGAAGTTACAGAGAAACAACCCTTAAAATTCAATAAAATATAATACCTTGATATTTGAAACAGAACATAATATGAAAAGACAATTAAAAATGAAGTTTAAAATATATTAAAATGCCTATAATGATTTGACAAATCTTTTTATGCAAGATATTTAAAAATAATATTTGATAACCTATCAAACTAGCAAAGCTCAGAGGTATAAAATTGGCATCAATAATCAGTATTTGTTAAAACAAACAAGTAGTAACTCTCTTTGTATAAGGCCAAAAAAAAGTGACTATAAAAAGGATTAATAAAAATTGAAACAGTGATCCATACTAGATTCCCTCAATCTATTCATCATTCTCAATATTCCCAAGGAATAAGTATTTTTTATGATAGAAACTGTAAAAAGCTGTGAAGTTTGCAAGCTGATATAAACAGTTTCAGACTATTTTATAATCTACTTATCTATGATGGTGTAACATTGATTTACACTATTACTTGACACAGAGTTCTTACGTCACTGATAAGACTTTGGACTTTAACATGAAAGTTCTCAGGCTTACTGTATATCACCTCTAAATTCCCATACCAGATCTAGTCTCCAAAGTAATATATACTAAAATAATATTTAGATAACACCCCAGAGCCAAAGAACATACCTTATCTATATTTTCCAGAACCTCTACAGTTGAAGGTTTCGTCTGTTATATAAACAGAAATAGGAGACAGCATTACAACTTGTTATCACTAACTTGGAAACACTTTGACTTTTTTAATCATAAAAGAACATTTTAATCCAAAACTAAGTTTTTTCAATATTATCAAGCAATATGTATTTCTGTTTATTTACAAATGAGATTTAGATTTAAATAAAAATTATAAGTATAAACAAAATTACACAAGACTAAAGCAATAAGAAATAAGATGCTCCTATTTAACTTATTTTTAGGCCCAAAAGTACTTTCAACTCTGTAGCTCAATTTTTACTCTCGTTAACCCCAATAAAACATACTTAGAAATTATTGAGAGATAATTTGTTTAAATTTTCCTTTAAGGAAAATTTTCTTAGATATGATTATTCAAAAGAATTCTATTATTATTATAAATTATTAATTCTAATTATATTAAATTATTATAACTATAAATTCTATTTAAAAATTCAAAACTAAAGATGTTCTGATCTACTATTGCTATAAGTTCACTTAGGATGCTGGGGGTCAAAAATCAATAAGCTACCTTCATTCTGAACTCCTAAAGTACTTTTCTGTAGATCAGATTTTTAAAGGGCATCTAAGAATACTTCATTACAACAGAGTTTGTTTTTCAGAGACATTTTTTATATCACCTAGAATAAAAATCAGCCAAAATGGCTCACATAACACGTGAAAAAATAATTACTAATTATATACTCAACCATCTAAGAGGGTAATGATAATCAATTCATTGTAGCACCCACAGGAATTGTTAATATTAGATTAAACCATATGAAATTGCTGTTTATGGAGTCAGAACTGTTGAAGACTGGTAATTTCATATGGTTCAACCTAACAAGAAAGATAAAGGAAGAACAGATAAATTCAATTATCAGATTTTAAAGGGGAGCGGGGTGGACAGTATCAATAAAACGTCAATCCAAAGCAAAGCAGTTCCAGCAATAGTTCAAAAACTAAACTGTATATCAAGTACTGCTAGATTCCATTACTATGGTAAAAAGGAGTAAAAAAAATAAGCAGTTTGTCCTAGACTACATTACCTTCTCTTATATTAAAGAAGAGCAGTTACCAATATATTTTATAACCCTAAATTTAAAGACTTAGCCAATAAAATAAAACTCTACTTTTAATTGTGTTTAACTTATTAATTTCTAAAAGTACATCTAGTATCACTTCAGTAAATATTTGTGATAAGCTTTAAGCAAAAAGATACAACCTATAAAAACATTAAATACTGCATAGAATAATTTCAACTATCTTTCAAGTAAGACTGAAATTTAGGTGCTATGAAAACAATAAAAGATAATCATTTGTACGTGAAGGTATAAAGAGAGAAATAAAAATAATTCGTAAGTCAAAGTGAAATAATCCTGTTAAACAGAGACATGAGACACCTATAAAGCAAGTATAACCATTAAAATCCAAATAAAAAACAAATTCACAAGAAGGAAAAAAAAAATTAAATAGTTAGGGATAATATTAAACTACTACTCAAGTTTACACCACAAAGGAGATCATTACAAATAACTTTATGGGACACTTTTACATCTGACTAGGAACTGTTGTAAAGAAAACTAACTTACCCTCCATCGAGAAAATAATCCACCCATTTTTCATTTGTAGAAACTGGGCACAATAATAAATATCATCAGTTGTCCAAAGGAATTCACAGCTAGAAATAAAGAAATTATTTTTAAAGTTTAAGTTAAATATACAGCATACTCACTATAAAATTTAAATGTTGCAATACTATAAAATAAATAAAATACTATAAAATATTAATTTCCTTGGATTTCACTTATGTGAGATTTTAATTCAGATAGACTTGCAGATAGTCCACCTTTTAAAAAATCTTTCTTTCAAGGCAGAACATATTTAAAAGTGAAAATAATGCTGGAAGGACTTTTTAAGTAGCAAGGCATTTTAAAAGTGTATATTTATACCACTTTGCAATTTTCTGTTCCTTAAAGTAGGTCCTCTATGTTGTTCTTACAAGAAAAGTTCTGCTATACTTTTATTCTACATTCTTAAATACAGCCATTTCTATCATTTGGCTGTCTCCCAACTAAACTAGTTATTTGGAGTTAGGGGTGCTCTACAATGTTCAGAAATAACATCACTTTACAATAATAGAAAGTCAACTGGATTCTGAGTAAGAAAATAAGGGTTACAAGGCTACCTGTGACAATGAGCATATCATTTAATGTTTCTGAACCATAATTTTCTTTTCTGTACATTAAAGTTAATAGTATTACCACTTTTCACAGGATAATCTTCATTACTACCATTTTACAGATAAGAAAATTAAGTAGAAAGAAATCAAGTCATTTGTCCAATAACTCAGAAGAAACATTACCCAAAGGAACTCTATCTTCAGACTTCTGGTCTGTCCACAACCAGTCAACACTCAAATAAGCATTTCTCTCTGAAACTCTGTTTGAGTCCCTCAAGTTAGCTAAAGTGTCATGTCAGGCAGTTGTATCTCCTATCCCCATCTTTTGGTTGTTTTTCTATGACTCTCAAATGTATGCGATTCTTCAGGCAAGAATACTGGAGTAGGTTGCCATTTCCTTCTCCAGAGGATCTTCCCAACCCAGGGATCAAACTGGCATCTCCTGTGTTGCAGGCAGTCTCTTGAATTGCTGGTATTCTTTACCACTAAGCCACAAGGGAAGCTATATTAAATATTACCATACATTTAAAAAATGTATCAGCAATATTATAACCTAAATCAATTTACCAGTCAATAATTATATAATTTTTAATTCTTTTAAATTCAAATAGTTAAATTATATTTTCAAACTCACATATTTTTACAAGGTTACAGTTATATACTACCAATATAAAACTGCTTCATTTCCACGCAAAAAAGTTAGGCCATAATTCTTACATTTTTTTAAACCCATAAATATAATCACAAAATAATGCCAGTACCAAGTAAGTACATACACTCTGAAATACTATTTTTAGGTTGGAATTAGCATAAGGCATGCCTACCTTGAACTTTCTTGGTTACAGAAGTAACAAAAAATCTAATTATAAAACATACAAAGTAACTTTTATGGACAGAAATATCTATCATCTATCCTAAAAATTTCTGCAATTTATAAATGTAATCAATGCTATAAAGTCACATTTAAGTTGCAATCTAAATATTATTATTAATCTTTCAATAGTAACTCAGTATTCAAACTTCTAAAATGTGGTTGTAGGAAACGCAGGAACTTTAATGAATAAAAGTAAAAATTTCTAAGCTAAGACATTAAACAGACCTTAAAACCATATATGCTAAAAATCACCAAGACACCCGTGACTGGGGAGGGAAGATTCAGATGAACCACTTAACTTGTATACTTTCAAAGTATACATTATCCCACGTATGCATGGTGTATAGGACAGTGATTTGTATACAACTGACCTACACATTCTGGTTTGAAACAGTGATGTGCCTCCAAGTTTATAGCTACCATAAATTAGATTTTTTAACATTTGAAAGTAATGACAATAATATTTAAATGCTTAGTACTCAATCTTCTAGCAAGCCCTAAAACAAATGTTTTTCATAAATTTTGTCATTTAGATACTATTATCAATCTGTTTTACAAATGAGGAAACTGAGGCTACAGAAGTGAAATAATTTACTAAGTTCCCAAAGACAGTAAGTACTAATAGAAGACCCAGACACAGTATTTTAGTTTTGATTTTTTAAAAAGCAACAAGTTAGGGGTAGGGGATTAAGAAGTACAAACTACTATGTATAAAACAAATAAGTTACAAGGATATATTGTACAGCAAGGGAATATAGCCAACATTTTATAACTATAAATCGAGAATAATCTTTAAAAATTGTAAATCACTAAGTTACATACCTGCAATTTATATGATATTGTAAATCATCTATAGTTCAATAAAAAAGGCCAAAAAAATAAACAAGTTATTTCCAATAACTCAAAATCAGAAATAAAATCTTTCTGTAGATTACACTGAACTTTTGTACGTAAAAGCACCTCAGACATTCTCAAACATCTGGTAAACGGGCTTACTGCAGTGGAAAGTTATAAACACAAGATCCAGGGTTGGTACAGTGTATCATGTAGCCCAATTCCTTTATTTGATTAAATTTGAATGCTTAAGTCTACACAGAAGAGAAGCTAAATGATGTGCCAAAATCATGTACCTCCAGGTAGGGGCAGAACTGGTACGAGAAGTCTTCAAGTACTACTTCTACTTGTTCACTGCATATCACTTTTAAAATACATGTCATATGAAATATATGCATAATACTACAATTAATACCAACTTTCACATCAATTATTTGCTTGAGAATTGTTTTGGTATTAATGAAACATTAACATTACTATGAAACCTTGGGCAAATAAAGTACGTAACCTCTCAGTTACCATTATCTTCATCTGCAAAACAGTGACAGATAAGAATCCTCTCAAATGTTAAAAAGCATTCTAAAGGATTTACAACAGTGTCTGACACATCCTAATTTCTCAACACAAATTGTTTTTTTTACTGCTGTGGGTGTTGCCTTTCTCCAGTCCACCTCTGCTTCCTTTCAACACAGGGAAAATACATGAGAATCAAACTACTAGCATTTTTTTCTGAAGCATAAATCGATTTGCTTGCCCTTGAGTGGACAGATGGTTCAATCTCAACTGGCCTATTCTAAGAACTCTTCTATGAACATGTACAAAGAGTCTCCTTCCACTTTGATATAATGGGAACTGACATGACCATAAGAGCTGGGTGCGTCTAATGTGTTTTTCAATAAATAACAATGCCCACCATATTATTCGAATGCTTTCTACTAACTGCTATTCACACTCAGGTTTAGGTGTCAGAATTTAAAATCTTGGGACATGTTATTCTTAAATTTTCAGCTTACTTCAAGTCATACTGAAATAACGGAATAAAAAGGTCTGGATTCAAAATATGACTCAACCACACACTAGATATGTGATCTTGGATAAACTAAACTCTCTAAGCCTCAGTTCAGCATTTGTTTAGCCGTGAAAATACACTTCACATAATTGTTGTATGAGTTAAATGAAATCATACATTATTTGGCACAGTGTTCAACAAATAATGAAGTGTATAATAAACTATAGAACTTATTACTACTATTACCAGAAAACACATGTAGTACAGCAGTACTTCCCATATGGAACACATTTCTTTCTACCCTCTTATAAAGAAACTGTTTCATAATTTTAAAATTGGAAAACAAAATAAGTTTGCATTTTAAACTGAAATTGTATTGCTCTCGTTTCCTCCAATATAAAAAATAAAGCAAAATACTCTAACAACTCTTCCATTAAAATAACCCTATAGGGCCTTTAACAGCAAAGGAAGTTTAGTTTTATCAAGTTTCAAACTTAAGTAAAAACTATTCAGTCATCATCAATAGAAACCTCTATACCACACTGGACTATTCAACTTGAGGTTAAAAGGGTTTGTTCTAGAACTCTAACTTCCAAATATCCTAACTGAAAGGACAATTCTGAAATATCCCAAACCACCACATTTATTGCTTAAAAATGAAATTACTGAAAAGAAGTACACTTCTAAAAGTGTACTTTTATTATTTAATGATTAAGTTCTAGTCTTCACGGTAAGTCAATAGTCATTCTAAATACTACTCAAAAAATGACTATTTGATTGGAAAGATTTCTATAACAAATCATACCTGTTGTAAGCCATTTCTTCCTTATATTCTTTCAAGTTAATACTATATGAACACCAAGGTTTTTAACAGTATTGGGCTCAACCCAGTAGATGACAGAAAAACTGAAATTCTAATTGTAAATGCATCACTCGTTTAAAAATGTGTTCAAAATCAACTTGATTCTCCTAAAACTAAACTACGGGGGCTGTTGAGGACAAGAAATAAGCATTCCTTGCCAGTTTGAACATATCCCTGAAACGAAGCTTACTCACAATCACACAAACTGCTGTTGAATTTTGTGTGGTGACAGTTTTGTCAACAGTGACACCCAGGCCACAGAGAAAGGAGAAAACAGGCGACAATGGGCACCACAAACCAGAAGCCTACTGGGAAAAACGGAACATGGAAAATTCAGTGAGTCATAGATTTTACTTAGTACAGCGAGGGCACCATCAGCAAAACTGAGAGCACCAATCCCAACTTTCTCTTAATCCCCATACACAATATTCAAGAATTAAAACTATTGATGCGGTTTAGATTTGCTCTTCTTCTGCCAGGCCTATGACACCCACGCAATCTCGCCCTTCCCTTCACCCCACCATCTCTCAAATAAGTACAACGGCAGAAGAGAGGCTTCTCTAAGCAGCACATAATCCACGCCCACAAGCCTGGGCCGAGCAGTATGACACTGACAGTTTTCGGTCCCTCCCGATCTCTCCCACTTGCGGCGCCTCTGCACAACTCAGCAAAAGATGACAAGGGTAGAACCCACGCAAAGCGATGGCTTACTGTAGGACCATCTGACCCTTCGCTCGGACAGGGAGGTGGGCCAAAGGGATGGTGCTCCGCTCAACCCAGTCACCGCGCCACCACCCCCGCCTCGAATCTCTGAAAAAAGGCTGGGGAACCAACTCCCCTCCGGAGACAAAAAGAGGTCTCCAACACTCCAGAGCCATCCCAGCCATTGCACTGGGAAACCAAGGGGATCAGGCGGTAAGACGGGGTCAGCGCGCAGCCGGGCAGGAGCTCGACTAGCCGCCGCCGCCGAACTGGTAGGCCACTCGGCATAAGGCGGAGACGCCTGGGAGAGGCAAGCGAGATAATCGGCAGCGTATTTCCCAGGGAAAAGCTCAGCGCGCCTCCCTTCTGCCGAACCTTCCCAATGACCCTCATTTTGAACCCTCTACCTTCAGGTAGAAACGGGCAAAGCCCGGCGCTGGCGTCCACCTCTGCCAGTTTCGGCCACCACCGCGCAGTCCGCCTCCAGAGCGGACAGCACCAGCCAGTGACAGGGATATGGGCCCGGCCAACTCCTTCCCATCAAACCCCGCGCTCCCGCCGCCGGCCAATCAGCGCCATGGCCGGCGCGCGCCGCTCCCTCATCACGTGACCGTGACTAGGGTGGGCAGTTGGGGGAAGAGGCAGACGGTTGGCGGGAGGCGGTCTGTGCATCCCTGTGGCTTCCGCAGACAAATGGGGTGCTCGTCGTCGCGTCTCACAGGTGGAGTGTCATTTGTTTTGACTCTTACCAATAATTACTTCTTACTCCTCCGCTGCCTCCTGCTTTTCTTTTGGAACCTGTTCTGCAAAGTCTCACTGGCTAAAGAAAACCCCCGAAATTGGTCCGGATGGCCCTAGACCGCCGCGAGAGAGAGGAGTGGGTTTGACGGTGGAGATAGGTGCAGCTGGACACGAGCCCGCCCTGAAGAGTGCGGGATCAGCTGTCATCCAGCCGGCAACGGAGCCAGTTAACTACACAGCTTAGGAGAGACGAGTTCCCAAACAAGCTAGTGAAGAAATTCAGCCTGGACTCCAGGAGTGCTTGAGACTTATGACTCATGGACTTCAAAAAGGGTCCTTTGATGACTGGGCCGCTTACCTCACCATTATGTGGTAAACGTCAACTGCCCGAGGATGTTGCTTTCAAACCGGTGGCTTAACAACATAAACTGAGTTTTCTATCTTAAAACGCTTAAGAACACTTCCTTGGCAGGTCTTGGTACTAGGCCCACGAATAAACCACCTAGGTTTTATTTGCCTCAGATTTGAAACGTTGGCTAAAGCGCATTAAATTTACTAGTCAACTGAGAGTGACAAGTCTCAATAACAAATAGTACTTGAATCACACAAGGTAATGTTGGAGAAGCATAGAGAAACTTCAGCAAAAGCTCTTGTCACGATTTACCCCTGTGTTCAAACATTTTTCATGGGACTTCTATTTTGTTCAGTTATATACACATTTTAAGTGCCCATGGTATTTTAAAGAGTATAATCGTTGTATTATGCTATGTTTAAACTTTGACAACCAAACAGGTAAATTATGAAAAGAAAGCATTTAGTTGGTAAGAATAATTTATTATACTGGAAGCTACCAGATAATTCACTGTAGAGTTGCTTAACTGCTAAAATGTTTAGTTACAGATTTGTAAATGTTAAGGGAAGCAAACCAAAGTTTTTTCCCATACTCTGGGTAAGACACATTACATATCTAAAAGAAAATGAAACATTTCACTTATTTTGGTATGGAAATTTAAACATTTTGTTTTTCATCCTTTCTTATTTTCAAGTTTAAAAAAAAGGCAACTTAGAGAATGAACTTTTGGTTACCACGGGGGAAGGGTAGTGGGGAGAGATGGTTAGGCAGTGTGGGACTGACATGTACACACTGCTATATTTAAAATATATAACCAACAAGGACCTATGTATAGCACAGGGAACTCTGCTCAATATTATATAACAACCTAAATTGGAAAAGAATTTGGATATGTGTATGTATTTAAAATAAATAAATGAAAGGCCTGTACAGTTTTGCAAATACAGCTCCTCACCTCAGGACAATCTCTCTTTCTAAGAGAACAAGGAAGAGATACTTTATATTTGCTAATGATTTGTTTTCTAGTTTTAATTGATCCATCAAGACTTACTGAAAAGAGGACAAAAACAGGCGGGGGAAAACAAAAGAGCTAACTGGGTACAAGAAATTCCAAAAACCTAATCCTGAGACAAAATACCTTAGGTAGTTGATATAGAACAGGAGAAATTTGACCTGACAGGCAGAGACAGAGGAGTACTAATTAGATCATTAACTTTTTTAACCTTCCCAATAACCTTTTAAGGTAATTATCAGTTTTCAAATGAAACTGAAAAGAGAAAGGAACTGAATAAAAATTATACATATATTGTTGAAAGTAATGCTATCCTCCTCTATATCACTACCTCCTCTGTATCAAGTGGTAAGAGTTTGTAGGCAAAGTCAGAGAAGATACTAGAAGCAGAAAGATCAGCATATGCACTATATGGCTGAACTAAGGCTCCAACAGTCATTCCAAATATTTATTGAAGACAAGACCATGTGTTAAGTGCTGAGAATACAGAGATAAGTAAAATAGCTGCCCTAAAGCCACTGACCGGAAAAGGCAATGGCACCCCACTACAGTACTCTTGCCTGGAGAATTCCAGGGATGGGGGAGCCTGGTGGGCTGCTGTCTATGGGGTCGCACAGAGTTGGACACGACTGAAGCGACTTAGCAGCAGCAACAGCAAAGCCACTGACACTAGAGAGAGAAACCTTTGAGAAAACAACAACAACAAAAAAAAAAAACACAATATAAGGTAAATAAGTGTTGTGGTAGAGGCAAATGTTCCAAAGATCGGAAAATGCTAAGGCAACAACAGCCAGAGGTGTGTTTTAGCTGTAAATACTAATACTAAAAATTGTCCTGCAATAGATTCTAAGGAAGTGAAAAGCAAAGAGACGATGAGCAAGGAAACAAACTGTTCTAGGCAAAGGAATTTGTAAAGATCTAATTCAACAAATAAGCAAGCCACATTTATTTAGATAGATAAATGAAAGTTGCACGAGATAGGTGCTCTGAGAGCTTAGAGTCAGTCACTGATCTGGTCAGAAAAGTTAGGTAAGGCATGCTTGAGGAGGTCACCTGGAATACAGATCTGAAGGATGAGAAACTGAAGAAAGGAGAAAAGGAAACAGAGGGAACAATATATGTACAGCCTTTTGTCAGGAATGAACAGTGCAAGCCCAAGGGTCTGAAAGGAAGTCACTGTGACTAGAGCCCTGTGCAGGGAGACCAGACTAAGAAGGACTTGCTTGGCCATACTGAGAACATAATGGGGTAGGGATTTAACCTGATCAGATCCGTGTTTGGAAAAGATTATTCCCGCTGCAGTGTGGAGATATGAACAAGGTCAGTCTTGGACCAAAGTAGTTCAAGTGGATTGGGATGGACACAAGGAGATGGAGAAAAGTGGGGAAAATGGAACAATTTAGGAGGTGAAATAGGTCTAGAGAATGGATTTAGGTAAAGTAGAGGAACGAATGGGGATTGAAGGAGAGGAAGGAGTCATGACAGGATATCTGGCAGGCACAGTGGATGGAAAGCAATGTTCACTGAGGTGTGGAGAACACTGAAAGAGAGTCAGATTTGGGGGGAGATGGTGATTTCAATTGATTTCAACAGGCTGAGTCTCAGATATTTTCATGACTGCAAGGAGAGATGTCACATGAACAGATCTATGGGTCTGCAGCACTGAGAAGTCTGAGTTAGAGAAAAAGTGTTCGGGTTTGTAATATGTTCTTTTCCACAAAGTACTTATTTTTTCAAAATGCAAATATTATAAGTATTATGGGAAAACAGAAAGTAAAAGTCTCTAAAGCTGTTTGCCAAACTTCCTTTCAAATTACCTGGGGCCTTCATTTAAAAAAAAAAAAGTTCTCTAGTATGAGACATCAAATTTTGAAATTTTAACAAGTGCCACCAGTGAGTCTTCCTCTCAGAGAGTTTCTCTGGAAAGTGGTACTCCAGTGCCAGAAGCCACCTGCATGAGAGTTACCGTAAGTGCTTATTAAAAGCACATCCCTCTAGGGATGGGAGGATGGGAGAAAGGAAGATGATGCAGTACCAGGTAGTCCAAGATTTCACCCTCCATCCTTGACAGAAGTGTCCTACGTGCTCCATCAGGCAGTTCAGAGGAAAGCTGGTGTCCTTTGTTGAATGATGCAAATGTAGGCAGCAGGCAGCCCTGACAGGCTGCTGTAACAGCTTCCTTGGCTCCTAGCCCAGGCCTCCTGTCCTGTCCACTGAAATGGTGCTCAGCCTACTCCAGTGCTCTCTTTTTCTACCACTCGCATCAAACCTTGTCCTTCCCTCCCTGGGGAAGGTGTTATGGGTGTTATGCTCCATATACTCCTACCAATTCAGAGGTTTCTTTTAGCTAATCTGGCCAGGGTTAAGAGGGAAATAGTTTCGAATGCTATGTTTCACTCTCAACAAATTCTCAAGAACTTACATTGTAAGCATTTTGTTTTTTAAAGACTGAATTGCTTGTTCTCTGTGTAGTCTCACTGTAACATCTCTTTTTCTCTATGAAGCACTGTAGATGTAGAGAAAGAATCAGAAAGTAAGGGGGGGGAAGAGATTAGAATTATTTTTTTAATGGGTAATATAGCAAACAGATGTATACTACTTAAAGACTATAACCCAAAACACTCATGTGACCCACGCGGAGTCAAAAAGTAGAATGTTACCAACACCCCAAAGGCCCCAAAGTGCCCCTTCCTTTATAACCCCCAAGTACCTAGAGTTAATAAACACTATCATGATTATTAAAATATTGACTTTCTTGCTTTTCTTTATAGTTTTATTGCTTAATTACTCAAACAGTATATTTCATGCCTGGTTTTTAACTCAATGTAAATTGAATCATAAATTTTTTTTCATGTCTTGATTTCTTTTACCCAAAGTTACGTCTTTAAGATTCAACCATGTGGCTGTAGGTTTTTATTCACATTTCTTTAATGGTGGGTATTAATTTCAGGGAGAATAATATCCTTCAACATGAGCCTCCCCTTTCTGGCTTATGGTATGACTCCACATTTGTTCAGGTATTCTCATGTGTTTTCCAAAAAAATTTTTCATTTTCATCACATGAGTTTCATACCTTTATAGTAGGTAGAATTCTAAAGATGGCCCTCCAAGATTCCCATCCCCTAATCAATCAATAAAACGATAATCTAGGTACTGCTATGAAGGACTTCTGCAGATGTAAAAGAGGTAACTCGGAGCTCTAGAGAATCCAGTGGAGAAGGCAATGGCACCCCACTCCAGTACTCTTGCCTGGAAAATCCCATGGACGGAGGAGCCTTGTAGGCTGCAGTCCATGGGGTCGCTAAGAGTCAGACACGACTGAGCGACTTGACTTTCACTTTTCACTTTCATGCATTGGAGAAGGAAATGGCAACCCACTCCAGTGTTCTTGCCTGGAGAATCCCAGGGACGGGGGAGCCTGGTGGGCTGCCGTCTATGGGGTCGCACAGAGTTGGACACAACTGAAGCAACGCAGCAGCAGCAGCAGCAGCAGAGAATCCAGGCTCCAGGGACTGCACCTTGAAGGGTGTGTTTGGGTTGGAGGGCCCATGTGTGGACCAGGAGGTGAGCAGGCTCCACTCTAAAACTAGCCTGAGGCTGTTCTGTGCATCCTTGGTGGACACAGGTGGCAGATACTGCCATGCCTGGGCCCTGCACCAGGCTAACCACATGCTGTTACTGCACAATAGCTGCAGCATGCCTGGATTCCTGACCTACAGAACTGTGAGATAATAAATGAGTATTATTTTAAGATGCTAACATTGTGGTAATGTGTTACAGCAGCAAAAGAAAATTAATATGCACCTTTCTTATTGAGCAGAAATCTTGGTGGCTTATCAAGTTAGCCTTCACTTGAAGTAGGACGATAACCACAGAGGTCACACTACTCAAGACCTGCAGCTGAGATTGCTTCACCATTTAGAATTCAGACTAAAAACGCACCTATATCTACACCTGCCTCTGAAGCTATGTTTGATAGATAGACAGTACTTGGGAGGAAAGGGACGGCAAGTCAGGGAAAGCACAGCACCAAAAGCCAAGCGCTTAGGGTGCCACAAAAGGAGCACCACAGCTCAGCGTGTTTGCTCATATTACATTTAAATGAGTCCAGCCCACACTCCAGAAGCAAATGAGCACTAAATGTGCTTCCCGTGTTTCAATAAAAGAGGGGACAGAAAGTCTAGATTGCTGTGAAATAACTGAAAATAAATATTGACATCAAGTCTAATGCTAAAGATTCCTATTATCATAAGTAATGCATAATTCCAGAGACCAATTGTGTCTGAAAGGCATAATTTAAAATTAGAATACAAAGTATCCTGGCATGTAGATAATTCCATGTGAGTCTAAACTAATTATCGTAAAAGGAACATTTCCTTCTTGAAAAGAAAAAAAAAAAAACAACTTTGCTTGTTCTGGAAAATATATATAAACTAAGGTAAAATAAATTATTGGCTTTCTGTCCAATAAGTCCAAAAAAGATGGCATTCTAATGCTTCCTGAAAAATGAGGGTACACATGGCAAATCAGGGATCTGGTGAAACTTGAGTCTTCTCTTGTATGCATGTAAAGCTTACACATAAAACAAGGAAGATATAGCTTTAGCTAATTCACACTGAGATTTATTTTTAATACGAGTCATAAGAGTACATGGGTTTTACAAAGCATAAAATATGGAAAACAAATTTTCTGCCTTGAGCTTAGTAAAACACGTGTAGATGGTAGCTAACAGGATAAATACTGAGTCATGATGATTTACAAGTGATCACCAATGGGAGACTGGATATATTTAAGAAGAAAAAACATGTCTTATAAAAACAGAGAATTGGGACATGCCAGGGATTTGAAAAAAAAGCTTGAAGGAAGAATAAAAGATGTGAGAAATTAAAGACAAAGTTCTAAGAAATGAGGAAGGAGAAAAAACTGAAGATAAAAATAGAAGAAAAGACTTGCTGCTGTGAGGCATGAGCAAGTACATGAGAAAAAAATGTAGGATTGATTTGCTTGGCAGACCTCTGAAAACAGACAACTGGAAATCCTAACTATACAATTCATTTCTTAGAAAGGTTAAGAGCTAAATTTCCCAAACAGTAGACACTAAACCAGACTTCTTGCTCAAACCATATTATTCCATCTGTAACATTTGTATATATAAATAAAAGTCCATACAACTCTATGTGCAGCTGAATTGTGAACAACTTCAAAACTTATTAATATTTTTGAGCTATAATGCACAAGAAACTTCGTGTTAGACTATATATTCAAAAGCACTAGTTTTCTTAACATATACATATGTTCTAGAAAAGTCCAAATGCTATGGCAATACTGATATCAGACCCAATATTTCTCTCCAAGATAAAGGCGACTGTGTAGTGTATGCAGAGCACAAACCACCTCCCTGTGCTACCTTTGTAGACACAGCAGCTCTACAGTTTTCTCTTTATTATCCAAATAGGTCATACTCAGGAAATTATCTGTTCAAAACATTTGCCAATTTTTAAATGGCATTATTTGTCTTTTTATTAATGAGTTTACTATACCTTTACAGTGACTTGGTGGTAAAGAATCTGCCTGCAATGCAGGAGACCTGGGTTTGATCCCTGCCTCGGAAAGATCTCCCGGAGAAGGGAATGGCTACCACTCCAGTATTCTTGCCTGGAGAATTCCATGGACAGAGGAGCCTGGCGGGCTAGAGTCCATGGGGTCCCAAGGAGTCCAGCACATTGAGCAACTAACACTTTCACTTTTTCCACATACCTTTACAGTAAACAAATGAGGTGGTGTGAGTCCTCCAACTTTGCTCTTTTTAAAAATTGTTTTGGCTGTCCTAGTTCTATATGAAGTTTTAAGTAAATGTATCAATTTCTAGGAAAAACTTTGCTCTGGTTTTTATTGGGATTGCATTGAATACATAGAATAGCTTGAGGAAAAGTGGCATATTAACAATACTGAGTCTTCCAATCCAAAGACAGAGTATTTCTTCTATCTATTTGGATATTCTTTGATTTCTTTCATCATTATTTTATAGTTTTCAGCATACATGTCCTGCATATTTTTGTTAGATTTATATCTAAGTATTTTATGGCTTTGGTACTATTTTAAATGATACTGTGTTTTAAAATTTGATTCCCAAGTGTTTGTTGGCAATATGTAGAAATAAAACATTTTTATATTTTGACCTTTTATCCTGTGACTCTCTAAAATGGTTTATTAGTACTAGGAGGTTTTTATAAATTTCTTGGTATTTTCTATGTAGAAGAATCACACAGTTTTGACAGTTTTTTTTTCTTCCTTTCTAATCTGCTTTTTTCATTTATTTCTCTTGCTTTCTTGTATTATGGTACAATATTGAATAGAAGTAGTGAAAGCAGACATCCTTGCTTTGTTCCTAATCTTAAGGGGAAACATTCAGTCTTTCAATTTTAGTATATTAGATGTAAGTATTTTGTAAATCTTTTTATTATATTAAGGAAGTCCCTTCTTTGTTTGCAGAAAGTATTTATCATGCTGTTGAATGTTTATATAGTTAGGATTTCCAGTTTTCTAATTTCAGAGGTTTACCAATCAAATCAATCCTTTATTTTTTGTAGGAATTCCATTTTTGTATGGAATTTTATTTATATATACAAATGTTATAGATGGGATAAAATAGTTTGATATTGAATGTATGATTGAATGTTGAATTTTGTCAAATGCTTTTTCTGCATCTATTGAGATGATCACATAGTTTTTCTTCTTTAGTAAGTCAATATGATGAATGATATTGATTTTCAAATCTTGAATCCTATAATAAGCTGTAACCACAGGCATAATAATCATCAATGAGTTCTGAATGCTTTGAGTGAATTATTGAATGTGAATATAGATTGGTGTCAGAAGTCTAGAGCACTGAACCCTCAAATTTCACAGTTTGACCAACTCTAGGTAGCATACAATCAACATATTTACATTCAAGAACACAAGTTTCATCTCTTCTTCTGTCTTCACTGTCTGTAGATCATGGTCCCAATATTAGTTTGGGGGGGGGGGGTCTTTTGTTTTGATTGATTGATTAATTTTTTAAATTTATTTGTAGGCTATTTTCTATTTTTTCATGTACCACTTAAAAGTTAGTGTGAGATTTGAGATTTGTAGATCCATTTACAAAGACTTAGCTATATAACTTGGGTCTGTCCCACTATGGTAAAATATAAAATATATATTTGGGCTTTGTTCCAGGTTCTTGTCATAGAACTCCTAAAACCTTGGAATCTCGTATATGATAAGAATGCATTTGATATGTTGATGAGCTGATTCTTGGCTGAGGGGCTCCTAGATAATTTCAGAATGGGAGCAGATCGCCAGAAAGACAAACCTTGATTAGAAGCTTAGAACTTTCAGACTCATCTCCTGACTTCCAGGGAAGGGATAACGGCTGGAGATTGAATTAATCACCAATGGCCAAGGTTTAATCAATCATGCTTACATAATGAAACCTTCATAAAAATCTCTAACCTATGAGTTGAGAGATCTTCCAGATTGGTAAACATGTTGAGGTACTAGGAAGAGGGCACACCTGGAGAGGGTGTGGGAGCTCCGAACCACCCACCTTCCCCATACCTTGCCTTATATGCATTTCTCTCATTTGGCTATCCCTTTATAATAAACCAGTCATTGTTTTTCAGTCATTCAGTCACGTCCTACTCTTTTGAGACTCCATGGACTGCAGCACACCAGGTTTCCCTGTCCTTCACCATCTCCAGGAGCTTGCTCAAACTCATGTCCATTGAGTCAGTGATGCCATCCAGCCATCTCATCTTCTGTCATCCCCTTCTCCTCCTGCCTTCAGTCCTTCCCAGCATCAGTCTTTTCTGATGAGTCAACCCTTCACATCAGGTGGCCAAAGTATTGTAGTTTCAGCTTCAGCATCAGTCCTTGCAATGAGTATTCAGGATTGATTTCCTTTAGGATTGACTGGTTGGATCTCCTTGCAGTCCAAGAGTCCTTGGAGACTCCTTGCAGACTCAAGAGTCTTCTCCAACACCACAGTTCAAAAGCATCAATTCTTTGGCACTCAGCCTTTTTTATGGTCCAACTCTCCTATCCATACATGACTACTGGACAGAACTTTGTTGGCAAAGTAATGCCTCTGCTTTTTAATATGCTGTCTAGGTTTGTCATATCCTTTCTTCCAAGGAGCAAGCATCCTTTAATTTCATGGCTGCAGTCACCATCTGCAGTGATTTGAAGCCCAAGAAAATAAAGCCTGTCACTGTTTCCACTGTTTTCCCATCTATTTGCCATGAAGTGATGGGACCGGATGCCATGATCTTTGGTTTTTGAGTGTTGAATTTTAAGCCAGCTTTTTCACTCTCCTCTTTCACTTTCATCCAGAGGCTCTTTAGTTCCTCTTCGCTTTCTGCCATAAAGCAGAAATAAACTAGTACAAGTGAGTGAAATATTTTCCTTAGTTCTATGAGTTGATTGAGCAAATTATTAAACCTGAGGGAGGGAGGTTGTAGGAACCCTGATTTGTAGCTGTCAGATAGAAGCATGGGTATCCTGGGGACCCAATAGTTTTGTGACTGGTCTGAAGTGAGGGCAATCATCCAGGTGTGCATGCATGCTAAGTTGCTTCACTTGTGTTCAACTCCTTGTGACCCTATGGACTGTAGCCTGCTAGGCTCTTCTCTCTATGGGAGTCTCCAGGCAAGAATACTGGAGTGGGTTGCCATGCTCTCCTCCAGGGGATCTTCCTGACCCAGTGATCAAACCCACATTTCCCATGGCTCCTACATTGCAGGCAGCTTCTTCACCACTGAGTCATTGTGGAAGTCCAATCTTCCGGGACCTAGCCCTTAACCCTGTGGCATCTGATGCTAATTTCTGATAATTAGTGTCAGAATTGAATTGAATCGTAGGACACTCAGTTGATGTCCAGAGAGTGGGAAAATTGGTTCATTTTAAAGGAAGAAAACCACATATTTGGTGTCAGATGTATTGTGAGTAAAATACTTCACCCACACGTGTGCAATTCAGTGATGTCGGCTGGCATTATGCTGGTTTATCACAGATTTGGGGGAATCATCTTCTCTAAGTCTCTCCCTTCCAGGATTTCCCTCCCATTCTCCAGCCCTCTGAAGCCTTGTTTCCTGATCTTCTGGCCAGAAATGTGGGATTTCTAGATGTCCATTTTGCTGCCAGTTTCCCGCAATTGGGGTGACCCACTGGGCAAGGCGTTGGCGGCCGGGGGGGGGGAGGTTTTAAAAAAATGGGAATGCTCCCTACCTTCTCTGGCCCTCAGCTCCCCTTTCTCAACTCTTCTGGACAGAAAGACAGGAAACCCACTGCTTCAACTCCACTGTAGGTCAGCCCTCTGTAAGACACAAACAAAAAAGGAAGTAAAAGAAGAGAGAGAAAAGAGTGCTACCCCCATACTCTCTGGCCCACAGGGATCCCCTTTTCTGATCTTATGGACAGAAAGATAGGATTTCTCTGAGTTTTAGCTGTCTGTAGTACTGATGTGCCAGCTGTACCAGGAGCCTACACTTAAGACCATGAGCAAGAAAAAGGCAAAACTATGGGAAATTCACTGCCATACAGCTCACTTCCCCAGGTTTTGACTCCTTTCCCCAATCTGCCTGCTTTCCTTTACTTTCCAAAGTTCTCATAGAGTTGCTTTTTGCATTTCATCTAGTGTTTTTAGATGTAATCAGCAGAAAGATAGGCTTTAGTAGGCTTATAATTTGACCACATCAGTTCAGCCTGCTAGTTTTTCATTGACTCTTTATGTGACAATAATTTTATAATATCATTTTCTATAAAGAGTGGAAAGATAATCCAGTCTTTTGTTGATTTAAATGGTTTGCATTATTGATTGTTTAGGAAAACATTTCAGCTTTCTGTTAATATGTAAATTTTAAGAATGGCCATCAAGTGTGGGAAAAGTGCTACCAGATTGCTAGTTTTTTTATCTAGACACCATAAAATGTCAGTTTTCACATTTCTTTGTGCAGTAATTAATTAAAAATAGTCTTTGAATCAATAACAGTTATTACTCATTCTCGATGTCTTTGTTGCAATAGCATATTACAAGTTTTATATTACTTTTTGCAATGTAATCATTCTGTGTCAAATCAAAGAGTTATAAATCCTTTTCTATTGTATTCATATGATTCTTTCCTCTCATTAAGTGCATTATCAAACTATACAAGAGCCTATTCATCAGTTCTATTTGAACTATATCTCTTCCATTGGTTAATTCCTGCCTTTGGTGATGATTTCAAATCTTTTTTGTTGGTGTTACAAATACTTCTTGATGTCAGAATAATTTCTATTGAGTTAATTGCTTACCTTTTCCACTTTTGTTTCATATTCCATTAATTTTTATCTGAATTTTTTCTCAGTTTTTTATAAATAGATTTAAAGATGAAGAAAGATGGTCCCCTTTATATAATTCAAAGATAGTGACTGCAATTTCTTAAATATCTTATAGAAACATTTTAAAGTGTCTTTCTACATTACAGTTATAGTGATGTATTTGCTGGGTGTGAATTTTTTGAATAAACTTTTTGATTTACTTTTGTATTGGGGGTTTCCTTCCAAATCTTTGAAAAATGTATTTTAGGGCCTATAAAATTTCCTTGACCAGTGTTGCAAAGCTTGAGCAACTTTACAGTGGATAATGCATTGTATTACCCTTAGACTTTTTTTTAAATCCAAGTTGATATGTTTATGTAAAATACTCCATTTATGAGAGGAAACTGAAATGAAAATGGCTGTTGTAAAATGCCAACATGGTTAACAACTGTGGAAGCAGCTTTTTCTCTTATAGATTAAAGGAATAAACTACACGTAGCATACATCCTGCATACTTATTAATATCTTTAAAGAGTGCTTGGAGCCCTTTTCCTCACCTATGTCTAGACGGACAACACTCCATGAATGTTTTCAGCCACAGGTTACTATTTCCAAGTTATTTCACATTGTTGAATAAAGCCAAAGGCTGGTTTTCAGTTGGTGAAAAATGTCAAAACCATATATAGAGTTTTCAATCACAGCAGTAGAGCACAACAATGGCCAACTAATCAGTGTCAGACACATCTGGCCTAGAATCTACAAAAATGGAGTAACATTTGGTTTCTGGTTTATTTATCTGTTAACCCTTCTATTATATATTTTCCCATTACTTCTATTCATTCTTCATAAACTTTTACTCCCCCCCCCCCCACCAATTTTGGGCATTTTTCCAAGTTCTCATGCAAAGATGAATTAAATTTAATAGTTATTTCTAGGATTCCCATTAAATTTCTGTTATTTGAATGATTATATTTCATCATGACCTCTGAAAGTCCCCTTAAAAAGGCAATAACCTCAACTACTTCTGTTTCAGCACTTCAAAATAATTTGGAATGTTCTTACTCAGCTGGTTTTTGATTTATGGGTAATCTAATAAAACATAGTTGTCTTGTGCTCCATAGAATAGTCACAGCTTTTGAGGGCTATCAATAAATTCATTTAGTCTGAAAAACCATCCAGTGTAAGTAATGTCTGTCTGGTTGAAAATAATTTACAAATGAAACAATATTTATCATCTTTTTGCCTTGGGATAAACTAGCCAGAATCTCATAAGAGTGTGACTCTTTAGAACTTTTTTCAAAATATCTTTTTGAGAAACATCTCTCTTGCTCATTTTATGTTCTGTTTGATTCTATATAAATATTATTGGACTCACAATTTTGAAGGAGAATTTGTCTTTAATTAAAATACTGAATGACATTATTACATTTTAGCGATAGGGCCATAATAAAAAAAACCACAGTTCTTATTAAAGTCAATGAAGTCATAAACATGAGGCTGCTGCCAACTTTTGCTGACTATACAAATTGTATTTTGTTTGATTATTTTCTGTTTCTCCAGATTTTTCATTTCCTCTTTGGGAGTGCCCTGAGTCTCATAATCTTTATCTCTTCCACTGTCACTATATTTTCTTGCCTCTAATGAATCCATCCTTTTCTTTATGATTTTGGCATTTTTAGCATGTATTCCAAGATAATAAGAAATCTTTTGGTATTTTGACGCTTTTGTGAGTCTTCAGTTTAAATTTTTGGCTTCTAAAAAGGATACTTTCTTAATGAAAATTCAACTTTCAACTCATAATTTTACTCATCTGATGATTGAAAGAATTTTCCACAAACTGTCTTCTAGTCCATACATTTCAAACCTTGTTTCTCCTCCACTAACAAGCCATTCCCATCATCCAGGTACCATTCATCTGGCAGAAGCCCCTGGCCTTTGCACCTTCGTATCACCAGGCCAAGTGAGTTGGCAGAAAGGGCAACTGAAGTATGCTGAGAGGTTATTCTTACCCTGAGATGGTTAGCAATAAGCACAGGAGTGGCTGTGAAACATGTAAATATATCCCACAAACAGAAAACACAGAAGAACTATACAAAAAAAATCTTCATGACCCAGATAACCACAATGGTGTGATCACTCACCTAGGGCCAGACATCCTGGGAAGTCAGGTGGGCCTTAGAAAGCATCACCATGAACAAAGTTAGTGGAGGTGATGGAATTCCAATTGGACTATTTCAAATCCTAAAAGATGATGCTGTTAAAGTGCTGCTCTCAATATGCCAGCAAACTTGGAAAACTCAGCAGTGGCCACAGGACTGGAAAAAGTCAGTTTTCATTCCAATCCTATCCCAAAGCAAGGCAATGCCAAAGAATGTTCAAAGTACCAGACAACTGCAGTCATCTCACACGTTAGCAAAGTAATGCTCAAAATTCTCCAAGCCAGGCTTCAACAGTATATGAACTGTGAAGTTCCAGATGTTCAAGCTGGATTTAGAAAAGGCAGAGGAACCAAAGATCAAATTGCCAATATCCAATGGATCATAGAAAAAGCAAGAGAATTCCAGAAAAACATCTACTTCAGCTTCATTGACTACCCTAAATTCTTTGACTATATGGATCACAAAAAACTGTGGAAAATTTTTTAAGAGATGGGAATACCAGACCACCTGACCTGCCTCCTTAGCAACCTGTATGCAAGTCAAGAAGCAACAGTTAGAACAGGACATGGAACAACGAACTAGTTCCATATTGGGAAAGGAGTATGTCAAGGCTGAATATTGTCACCTTGCTTATTTAACTTATACACAAAGTACATCATGTGAAATGCTGGACTGGATGAAGCACAAGCTGGAATCAAGATAGCAGAGGGAAATATCAATAACCTCAGATATGCAGATGACACGACCCTTAGGCAGAAAACAAAGAGAAACTAAAGAGCGTCTTGATGAAAGTGAAAGAGAAGAGTGAAAAAGTTGGCTTAAAACTCAACATTCAACAAACGAAGATCATGGCATCCTGTCTGATCATTTTGTGGCAAATAGTTGGGTAAACAATGGAAACAGTGACAGACTTTATTTGGGGGCGGGGGGCTCCCAAATCACTGCAGATGGTGACTGCAGCCATGAAATTAAAAGACACTTGCTCCTTGGAAGAAAAGTTATGACCAACCTAGACAGCATACTAAAAAGCAGAGACATTACTTTACTGACAAAGGTCTGTCTAGTCAAAGCTCTGGTTTCTCCAATAGTTATGTATAGATGGGAGAGTTGGACCTTAAAGAATGCTGAGTGCCAAAGAATTGATGCTTTTGAACTGCGGTGTTGGAGAAGACTCTTGAGAGTCTGTTGCACTTCAAGGAGATCCAGCCAGTCAACCCTAAAGGAAATCAATCCTGAATACTCATTGGAAGGACTGATGCTGAAGCTGAAACTCCAATACTTTGGCCACCTGATATGAAGGGCTGACTCATTAGAAAAGACCTGAATGCTAGGAAGGATTGAAGGCAGGAGGAAAGGGGGATGACATAGGATGAGATGGCTGGAAGCCATCACTGACTCAGTGGACATGAATTTGAGCAAGCTCAGGGAGTTGGTGATGGACAGGGAAGCCTGGCATGCTTGCAGTTTATGGAGTTGCAAAGAGTCGGACACAACTGAGCAGCTTAACTGAACTGAATGGAGGAAAGTCAGAAGGAAAGACACTGCAATCTTCACTGGTTGGAGTTAAAATATCTTACTTGGGCAAATTTTGCAAAAATATGTAATTTTGAGAGCACCATCACTAAAGTTCCTATCAAGAAGCTTTATTAACATTTTATTCCAAGGAGTCTTGACATATCAACCTCCTTAGTTTCTTGGTAAATATGCCTCTGGACATTACTTCCAGGCTTTCTCCACAGTTTTCCCAACTGCCTGCAACGTCTTGTCTCTTTTTCTACTCCTAGCAAATCCCTACTCTTCTTTTGAGGCTTAATTCAAATGTCAATAATTCCCTGAGAAAGAACTCAGTGTGTTGGAAAGAATTCGGCTCTGGTAAATGACAGAAAAACGGTTTCAATCTTAGCTGAGCCACAGGTTTTTTTGTATGCCCAAAGCAAAGTACTAACATCTTTGAGCCTCAATTTCTTCATATATAAAATATGGAGAAAATATACATATCTTGCTCACTTGTAAGAATTTTTAAAATTTAGGATTTCATCAATTCTATTTTTTCTCATTTTAATATCTCTCCATAGAATATTGGGAACATTGAGGAAATGGTACATAAGAGAGGCTTTAAATTATTTTTTTCTCTTCTTTTAACACTATTTTATTATTTGAGTGATCAAAAGAACTAGATGAAGTGAATGAGGCATTTGCATCAAGTCCAAACTATAGGAAGGTGTCAAAAAACTCAGTAATCAACATAAACTTTATACTTGTTAAGATCAGTGCAAAAAAAAATCTGTAATTAATAAAAGGTCAAAAAAATTTTAATGGAATAAATATTGTAGATTATTCCTATGCCTTAGGCTCCAATATGATTAACATTGGTAGTGGTGATCAAATCTTGATGAAAGAATTAAGAATATTACATTTTTATAACAATTCATAGCAAATTTAAATTATTGTTTTTATATTCAGCTGTTTTTGCACATGCCATCTTTCAACACCTCCAGTATTAATTTCTCTGGCATTAAACTTTGATCTTCCATAACAAATTATTATGAGCAAATTATCTTTTTTTATCCTAGAAATATCGTTTGTGTTATTGAAAAGTAGGTTACTGTTTTGGATATCAATTTCTATTAGAGATAAATTCACTCTAGAATTATCTACTCCATTTTTTTCCTACACTGAAGCTATTCAAATTTCACTCTCAACCTTTTGCAAAATGGCTCATTTCAGAGTATTTCAGAGATCTTATGCTTCCTTTAGGAATTCTATTTTATACCAGTAAGTTGTTCTTATTTTCCATCTAAATTATTTAGCCAAATTTATTTATTTGTCCTTATTTCTCTGAGGTGATTGGAGGAGGGCATGACAGCCCACTCCAATATCCTTGCCTAGAGAATTCCATGGACAGAGGAGCCTGGCAGGCTGTGGTCCATGGGGTCGCAGACTGACGCGACCGAGCTCGCAGGCACGCGCTGAGGTGATGCAGTGAAACGTGTCAAATAGTCTACCTGAGATAAGTTCTGTGATGTGTACTGCCATACACTGTGGGGGAACGTGTAAATCGGCCCTTGCTTAGGTCAGTTTTAAAATAACCACCAAATTTGAAATATGCCTGGCATATCTTACTTTTATAATTAAAATAATAATTTTTTACAAAGCAATTTTGTCCTGTTTTATCTTTCTAGGTGAAAGAGTACAAGATCCTTGGCTTCAAGGACCTCATACTTTAAGGATGAAGGAAAAATGAATAATGTTGGTCTTTACATACGGCAATATATTAAAACTGTTTCAAAGTGGGTTTTCATATTATAAATAGTAATTATAACCCATAAATATAGCCCACATAGAAAGTACAAGCATAGTCTAAAAAAGTTTGATATTGCCATAATTCTACACTTTGAAATTAAAGATAATTCTGTGTTAATGTAAACAAATCCTCAAACTCAGAATAAATGAATTATTCACAATATTTTTCTTTTTTAATAATTTTGTTTATTTTTTGAATGGGTAGCACACACATATGATACAAAATTAAAAGTTGCAAAAGGGCATAAGGTGAAAATTGTCTCTCTCCTATCCTGTTCTCAGCACTTACAGGTCCCTTCCCTAGAAGCAAACACTATTGCCAGTTCTTGGTTCAGATATCTTTTGTGAATATATGGATATATTTCACTCACTCTTTTTTTTTTTGGCACAAAGATTAGTTCATCCTATACACTATTAAGCATATATCTTAAGAATGGCAGTCTTTTTAATAGCTTTGTTATATTCAATTAAAAGGATGTAGCATTCTTCATCATCAATACTTAGGTTGCTTCTGATCTTTTAACAGTTACAAGCAATACAAAAAAGCCCATAATCGTTTACATGCGCCATTTCTTTCTATGTCATGTACATCTGTAAGAAAGAATATTTAGAAGTAGAACTGCTGGGCTAAAGGGTCTAGACAACTATATCTTCAATAGATATTGCCAAATTATCCTCCATCGAGGTTGTACTAAGTTACATTCCCACCAGAAATGTCTTTCTCTCCAACCCTGGCCAACACAGTGTGTGATAAAAATGGTATCTCATAACACTGTAAGTCAACTATACTTAAATTTTTTAAAATGGTTTCTCATTGTAATTTTGTAGTTTTCTAATTATGAGGGAGGTAAGGAAATGGCAACCCACTCCAGTGTTCTTGCCCGGAGAATCCCAGGGATGGGGAGCCTGGTGGGCTGCTGTCTATGGGGTCGCACAGAGTCGGACACGTCTGAAGCGACTTAGCAGCAGCAGCAGATTATCACTTTATGTATTTAAGAGCAACATTTACTTTCAAAACTCATTACATTAAGAGCAGTCAATATTTCTTTCCAAATATGACTAGATTTTTTCCTTTCAATGAAAAAAAGACTCCTACTGAGTTGTAACTTTACAACAGCTACCATTAAAATAAATGAATAAATACATAGAAACAAATAAATAAACAAACACTAAAACACCTTAGAATTTAAAGAGGTTTCCCACCTTTTCTGGAAGAATTCAAAAGTATATCTTTGGATTGTAGCAAAAATGTGAAATTTCACTAAGATTATTGAATTGCTTTTGTAGCCGTGATATTATTCAGTAATAAAAAAGTCAACTTCTGAGACTTAGAAAATCCCTCTTCTAATGAAAGCTTGTCTTTAGGGAACTTCTAACATTATTATTGATGAGTGACATAAGTACAGTATGAATTCAATGCAATATCATAAATAGCATTCTTACATTGTTGCTAATGTTGCAAAACAATGTAAATAAATATAAAGGAATGTCAATAGTAACATTTTTCTCTATTCTATGTCATTTCACTGTTGGTATTAAACCACTATCTTTTTTAATTTTTAAAAATTTTCATTAGAATGTAGTTGATTTATAATGCTGTCTTAGTTTCTGTTATACAGCCAAGTGAATCAGTTATACATATATCTACTCTTTTTTAGATTCCTTTCCCATATAGGTTACTACAGAGTACTGAGTAGAGTTCCCTGTGCTATACAGTAGGTCCTTATTAGTTATCTATTTTATATATAGTAGTAAACCGTTATCTTTCAATCATTGTAGAAGTTAATCTTACTAAATAAAATCTAGCACTTAAAAGGTATAAAAATCTTAGAACTCTTCTAGTTTGTATTGATAGTATGGAAATCACTTAGTATCTTAGAGTTGTAGGTGCGAACTATACTTTTTCATATCTTTTTGAGGGAAGGGGAAATTTGTTTTCTTATTCTCTACTTTCGACCCACCCCATCATTCCCAGCCAGAGAAATAGTTCTCTCAAGCTACAGATAAGAGATGCCAGTTAATCAATCTGGCTGGTCACTGGAGTGAAATATGTCACTGCCAGATCGCCTGATACCTTGTATAGTGGCACAGACTCCTGGAATTGAAAGGGAGCCGGCTCAAGGAGTCATTTAATCCAGACCTCTCTCTTCCTGCAAGGCTCTGCCTGAAATGTCTAAGACAGATGGTTTGTCCTTAAAATTCACCAGGGACAGAGATTCTACAGTATTACTCTGGAGCCTTTTCTAATGTTTAATCACTATTACTGTCAGGTCAGTTTAAGCTCTTTCCTGAAGTTTTTCCTCTGCAGACATGGAAAACAGTTGGTCAGCAACCTCTTTATAATCACCTTTCCAATACGCAAAGACAGTTATCAAGGTGCCCTTCAGCCTTGTTTTTTCAAGTTTACACGATTTATCTGTCATCCATTTTTAATATATCAGTATGTTTATCTCTATATCTCTATTTTATGTCATTAAGCATTTCGATTACTTTTCCTTAAACTCTTTTCATTTCTTTTATATCACTCTGAATTTAGTTTTATAGAGGGTTCTATAATTATAATGTAGTTTTCAAATTTTTAATAATTATAGGACAAGGTAACTATGCTTTTGCTTATTCACTAAATAAATACTTATTGAGTATTTTATGACAGCAAGAAAAAGAGAGATAAAGCTCCTGCTCTCATATAATATATATTTTAATAGAAGAAACCAAGAATAAGCAATTAAAATGAATCTATAATATAATGTTATGATAAGAATAAAGCATCTTGTATTAATTAGAAAATAGCTAGGCTGCTGTGATGAGTTGTTGTTGTTGTTTAGTCACCAAGTCGTGTCTGATGCTTTCGTGACGCCATGGACTATAGCCCGCCAGGCTCCTCTGTCCGTGTGACTTCCCAAGCAAGAATGCTCGAGTAGGTTGCCATTTCTTTTTCTAGGGGATCTTCCCAACCCAGGGATTGAACACGCAACTCCTGCATTGGCAGGCAGATTCTTTACCACTGAGCCACCAGAGAAGCCCTCGCAGTGATAAAGACCCAACAATAATTCAGTGGTTTGAAGAAGAAGTTTGTTTCTCACCTAACAGTCCACCCTGACTGCTCTGGATCATTAAGAAGTCTTCCAGGGACTCCAGCCCTTCCATCATATTGCATCATCAAACCTTAGGTCATTGTCATTATTCTTATAGTATAAGCTGGATCACCCAGAGTTGCAGCCAGCAGAGAGGAGAAAGACAGTATGGGTGAAGCTATCCTAGGCCCAGAAGTGGCACATATCACTTGCACTCTGTTCCATTGAAGAGAACACAGTTACAGGGCCATGCTTGGCAAGAGAGACCCGCTAACTATGTGCTCATGAAGTAAAGGAGAATGGGTTTGGGGGGAGTGCCCAGACAGGGTGTTGCAAGCACTGCCAATGTTTCTCCCCAATAGCCTCAGATCCTGTTTTACCTGTTTATGTGTTTCTGCTTTCAAACTCAAACACTGGACTGTTTTTCAGAAGATGTCCTAGGAACACTGGAAAGTCTTAGGAATTTACTTCCCCCCCACTCTACCTCACCCAGGGGGCACTGATGTGTGCCACAGTATGAAAGACCAGCCCCCTTACTCTCTGCTATTGGGACAATCCTGAGGTATAACTTACATTCCAGATTCCCCTGCAAATCACAGGCTGAACCTAATCTCTATTGGAGTTGGCCTGAGATTCATCCTTGCTTGTATGTCTTCTCTTTCCTGTCCTGCTTTCCACATCCCCTTCCTGGTTTCCCCCAGGAGTATTTTCCTAATGAATCACTTGCACATGAATCCTCATCTGATGGTCTGCTTCTAGGAAGCCTGATCTAAGACACTAGGTAAAGGGCTAAAGGTGCTGGGTCATTTTCAGTGGCTTCACACATAAGATCAAAAGGAGTATCTGGAAAAGTAGGAATGACTTAACTCGCAGCTACCAGTATTACTATGGGAAAAAAGAAAAACTAAAATGTGTATTTCTGTTGCTAGGGGCACATTCATATATATAAATTTAGCTTTTGTGATGTGGATATCTACAATCTGTTCAAAAAGTGAATGAATCTGTATCTTGTGTATTATCAAATTGAACTTCATAAAAGCAATCTTCTAATTGGATCTTCGAAGATAAAGGGAATAAAATTACTAGAATGGACAACAGAAGTGCTCAGTGACACTTCAGCACTGGGTAACCCTCAGATACTTAGAGTCTTTCCAAATACAGAATGTCATGGATTCTAAATGTCATGACTTCTTTTGGGGGGCCAAATATATTGCCTGTCATTGTTTTGAATAAGGGTAATGATTGCTGAACTATATGGAAAAGGGGGTGGGGGGTGTTGGGTGTGAGGAGGAAGAAGGACTGCAGAAGAAGCAACTGGCAAAAGATTAGCTGATTTAGTTTTGACTTTACTAATTGTTACCATCTATGATTCTCTTCTATGATCCTAATTAATAAATTAACACAGAAGTTTATGTTACACAGTAGTTTTATAATAATACTAAAATATGTAAATATTAGACTTATTTGTGTATTGCAGAATTACTAGGTTTTGTATGAATAATTAACCCAGCAAGATAAAATTTTTAAAAATAGATTTCTAAGTTAAAGCATCGCCTTTGATAAATACAAAAATCGGGAAACATAGATGTTACTTAGAGTAAAATTCTCTTTCGCTCAGGCCTGTGGCGCCAGCAGGATGGGCAAGTGTCGCGGTCTTCCTACTGCCAGGAAGCTCCGTAGCCACCGACAAGCCCGGAAGTGGCATGATACACAGTACAAGAAAGCCCATTTGGGCATTGCCCTGAAGGCCAACCCTTTTGGCGGCATTTCTCACGCCAAGGGAATTGTGCTGGAAAAAGTAGGAGTTGAAGCCAAACAGCCAAATTCTGCCATCAGGAAGTGTGTCAGGGTTCAGCTAATCAAGAATGGCAAAAAAATCACTGCTTTTGTACCCAATGATGGTTGCTTGAATTTTATTGAGGAAAATGATGAAGTTCTGGTTGCTGGATTTGGTCGCAAAGGTCATGCTGTTGGTGACATTCCTGGAGTCTGCTTTAAGTAGCCAATTGTCAAAGTAGCCAATCTCTCTCTTTTGGTTTTATACAAAGGCAAGAAGGAAAGACCAAGATCATAAATTTTGATGATGAAAGCACAATAGTAATAAATTTTCATATACCCAAAAAAGTAAAATTCTACAAGTTCTACCCTGTCAGAGCCCTGCAGACTCTTGTAAGACTCTGTGTTTTACTTATAGTTAAAATTGTATATATATTATTGTGCTTATTTGATTAATATCTATCTCCACATTAAACTATAGATCTGCGAGGGCTACTTTTGATCATTGTTGTATCTCTAGCACCAAATGCAATGCCTAACACATAATAGGTACTCAAAAAAACTTTTGTTGATACAAAGCAATTAATAAATATATAAATAAAAATAATTTATATTAAATTTCAAATAATAGAGTCTTTACCATCTAAAGTACCTGGTGTAAGAATTCTCATACATTATTCTATAAATTATAGAAAATGGATAATCAAATGATTCTTGTCCTTAGAAATGCAAATAAGTTATATACAACAGAATGCCATTGATTATCGCCCTATGCATAGATCAGTTTTGCATCATTTGCAAATATATTTTAGCTTTCCATATTGCCCACATATATGTGGTTCTTTGAATTCTTCTTTGAATTGCATGTAACATTATACAGTTTCCTTCATTAATCAATGCATTAAATATTTGATAGGTCTTTGTATTTGTATGAGTCATGACTACTTTCTTCTAGAAAGTATGCTTTAACACCTTAAAAACATCTTAAATAAAGCTAATAGTCTATTTATGTATATGAAGATATATGAGAATAAACTACATGAGCAGTATGCTGGGCCTAAGCAGGAACTGACTATACTCCTTTAAAGAATTTTATTAGTCAAGCTACAAAGAGAGTACTAAAGGAACTTTTTTATCACTATTTTGCTTTTTATCACTATTGTTAGTTCATGTAACAAAGTACCAGCCCTGCACTGTATCATTCAGACTCTTCCCTAGCTTCCTAGGATTTGCATACTAGGGAAATATTTTACAGAGATCATCCGTACAAGTATTTCAAAATACTTGTCCTGGTTTGCAGTTAAATTTGTTGTTTTATTTTCTGTTTTCTTTTGTTGTCATTATTTTGCTCCATGTTATATACTTTAAAACTGAAGAATTTTCAAAATTGTAAAAAGAAACAGCTCAAACTTTGGAATTTCAACTCCATACATGTTTGAAGAGTGCAAAGGTTGTATTGGGGGCGGGCAGCAGGACTAAATTACATATGATTTTTTTCAAACAAATGCCAAACTGTATCTGCTAGTAAGTTTTACCTAGCTTGGAAACCAAACTCAGCCACATAGTATGAGAATGCCAGATATACGACAATAAATATTTTTGGCATAGTTTCAAAGCTACATAATGCCAGACATAGACATGTAAAAGTAATGGCAAGAACTACAAAGATTATAAAAGAAATAAAGTCACAGTTCGTAATTCATACGATTATGTTCAATAGCAGACTTAGACAGCTTTTCACATAATAAGATCCACATGTAAAAGCATCAGCTTATTTTACTCAGAAAAAGATAACAAATATTAAAATGGCTTTTAAAAGTAAAATTTTGTTGAGAGCTTGTAAATGTACGTTTGCGAGCTGAAGGAGAAAAACTTAAATTGTCTTTTTGTTTCTATTTAGATACCCAACTTCTGCTTCCCTTTTTGTAACACAGAACAATTGAATAAGGAAAGAAAATGGAGTTTTAAAGATTGGACTGTCTCTGAAATATTGTCACTGTAATCTGAATATTACAACTGGAAAATACCATTCTTCTAAAATTAAATAAACTGTGTCTTGCATTTAGAGAAAGGATGAAGGAAATATAGTTGTCAGATGTTCAAACCCTGATTTGACTACTGGGTACAGATTGTGGGGCTTAAAGCCAAAGTTAATAAAGTAGTCCAAAGCAATTTCATTACATCCTCCATTGCAAGGTTAGTATCTCAGGCTGGTTTTTAAGTGCAGGCTTTCTAGCAACATTTTGTGCTACTTGTGATATCTTGTTTTGGACCTAAAGAACTCCAACTAAATTGCGTTTGTGATGGGTTTGATTTCCAGAGATAAAAGAAGCATACATTTGTGTTTTCGTTTTGTTTAATTTATAGATTAGAAGTGGCTGGCCATCAGGGTGGGCTAATGAAAAGCAAGACTAAGGGGAAATGCTAGTGAAAGAAGGATGGAAGAAACCGTAGAATCTGAGATAAACTGTCAGTCCCTTAGGCAAGATAAGCCAGAACACCACAGTGCCAAGAACAACTAGCTCAGGTTTCAGTTCTCAGTCACAAGCAACACTGCGAACTGAAGTTAAATTTTTAAAAAAGAATTTTACCAGGATGGGAAATAACAGTTTAGTAGGTGAACTGAAAATAGTCACATTTTGAGATTTCATAGTAAGGGCAATAAAATATTTCTTAAGACTATAGGTCTATATGGTATTGATTTTTTATTTTGTTGAATAAAATGTAAAAAATATTTTTGCTTCTTTTCAACCCAGTGAAAACTTATAATGTAGAATAAGTTATATGGCATCTCTTATCTACCAACTATTATAAAAGGGAAAAATGTTTTGCAGACATATTTTCCTTAGTTCCAAATTTTGCAGGAAATTTTTAAATACCCCTCTAGTGATGCACTATTTGTATTGAATACATGTGGAACGCACTGGTCGTGATGGGCACTCTTTCTTAGATGTGGGTGAAAACATTTGTTACAAAAAGACACTTTCAAACTGAGTTCTATCCCCATTTACACATGGATCCCTTTAATGGATGTTGAGAGTCTTGATTTAGAACTTTTAATAGGCTCGTTTACATTTTGCAAATCTCTACCTTTGAAATAAAAATGCAGTGATCCACCCATCTGCAGACAATTAAGACCAGCAGCCAAGTATAAAAGGGTGGAGAACTTTTAATAGGTGTTTATAGATTGGAAGCATCGACCCCCTTTTAAATGAAAGAAGCCTAAGAAGAAATAGTAAGTGTTAAGGATAACCATGAAATTCATTTAACCCCCCAAGCAGAAGATCTGTTATCAAAGAATTGGCAGGATTCTACACCTTCCAACTTAAGGTTCTTAGCTTAAGTACTCAGCAAAAGTAGTTAGAAAAGAAATATCTTATTTAGAAGTGTTTTGATTATAAATTCTTAACTGCTTTAAGGTCAAAAACACAAGCCCACAGGAAGACCGACAGTAAGGTATGTGATATAAAAACAAATATTTCCATAAAATCTTTGCCCTAGCAAAAAGGGAAATTCTTAGTAGGTTCAAGGTGGGAATTTAGGGAATAGTATTTTTTTACAGGAAATACTGGTTAGGCGTTTTATATAGGGGGTTCTGCATTTGTGAAAGGATAATTTGCTCTAAAATATGTGGGCAACCAGCCTAAATTCTCTAATTGAGTAGTTTGCTCATAACCCCAGGCCATTAGGTGAATGTAAACTGTTACAGGCTTAGTAAGAAAATAGTCCCATTAGGATTTTTGTATTTGTATGTGGTTGTGGGTTAGAGTAACTGTTTCCAAAATCATGGATTAATGAAAAGCTCTTTTTTCTGAGTTTGCAAATACCAGCTTTGAAATGCTCAAACTCAAATTAAGCCAAGGATTCTTTTTTTGCTGTTTTTTATTTTGTTTTTTACAGTTAAAAATTTTTTTACAAGATCAAGTCTGAGCTATAAGTTCCACTGTAAGTTATCTAAGGAAAATTAGAGATAATTGACTGGTTGTTAATAAAGGAAAACACTCAAGCTTTCTTTGATACTGTCATTCAAAAACTTTGCTCATATCCTAAAATTCTCCTCATTGGCCACTGCCAAAGAACTTGACAGAAAATGGGTATGACTTTTAGCAACTAAAGACTAGTGCAGAAATTCAAGAAATGTTGTGAGCATGTGTTTCATTTAGTACACATGGGGTAGGTAAGCTCGTATTTCTGTGAAGGAGAAGACAACTTTATGTGCTGCTTCTTGCGTCCAATCTTGGGCTCCTCTCTTATAATGGATCCCTTCAGTTACACAGTCTACTTCTTTTCCTGTTCCAGGATTCTTGTTAACTCATCACATTGTTTCTTCCTAAGCATAGTATACTCGCATAGCAGAGCAAGGAAGGAACCCAAAAGAGACTATGTAATGCTCCTTTGAATCAATAACTATAAAATGCAGAAGAAATTCAGTCAAAGGAGGAAAATACCTGACCAAATATATTAAATTGACATATTCAAATTGAGATAATCTGTGTCTTGTTCATGTCTCCATTTTCCCACTGAAACTGATCTAGTACTAATAAGCTTGTGGATGCTAGCTTTATATCAAACCTTCTTTTAAAAACTGAATTACACAAGACTTTTTCTTCACAATTAAATAAATAACAAAATCACAGAGCCCAATACCAATCTCTTAAGCCACCTGGGGCACTGCTAGGTGTTTTCATAGGCTGGTTAACTTTTTACTGTCTAGTTTCCTTTTCGCCACTTAAAATGTTCCTATTTCAAAACATTATAACATTACAGCCATATCAAAAATATATGTTTGTCTAAATTCTTTAGTTGGAAAAATCAGAATGATATGATATGGGAGGAAATAAAAAAATAAAAAGAAATCCTAAAAAGAAGATACCAAAGCAGAATTGTTCTGAAATAATATTGTAAGAAGTGAAAAATTAAGCTCATATACAGGAGGATGTGAAGAAGGAATTTTAAGAGGGCTGTGCTCTACTGTGAAAGTACATGGAAACGCCATCCCTTGAAAGAATTCCAGAATAGTTGGATAGTTTTGAATAGCTTTCTTAAAAATTTTCTAAGAGATATAACAAAGAGATTGTATTTATTATCTTCTTTGGATTGAGATTGAAGCTAGAATACTTGAATAATAAATTCTGGACAAGTTGAGAGATGAGATTTGCTGAAAGAAATAACGATAAAGGAAATATAAATTGACTCTAGTAACAACCAAATGGAGAGAAAGGATTTATCTTCAAAATTCTTCCCTTAATTTATCATTTTCAAAAGTAATAAAATAATACTATAGAGAGGAAAGGCAGTGATTCATCAGATTCTTTCACATACCAGTTTACCAATATTTTTAATACCAGTATAACTATGAATTGTGTTAAGAGCAAAATGAAAATACATATGTAGATATTTGCATGGACAACAATCCCACTTGGAGTGCCCAAAAGATGATAAAATGTTAATGAGAATTGAGACCTAACAGAGAAAAAAAAATCCATAAATATAAATATAAGGTTAGAAACTATTTGCATGTAAAGATGCTTCAAGAAGATCCTAGATGATTTTTTAGAAGAGATATGGGTGGAATTTCTAAAGAATAACTGTCCAATCTTTCTTAGTTTCATCTTGCACATAATTAATGAATATTTGTTAGATGAATGAGAAAGAGAGAAGAAAAGTAAGCCTATTACAATGCAATATCTATTTTGTGAGAAAGAAAATACTATAAATCTAAATATTTGCTCTTTCAAGTTTACTAAAGTATATTTTTAAATGGATACATGGTAGATAACTATTAGAGTCAGATGAAGTGTTTTCATTTTTCTCTGTTCTATAGGTTTGAAATCTTCCATAATAAATATTTAAAAAATGAAAAAGTGTATTCCTCAGGATTTGCAGAGTAAAGTGGCATATACAAAATTCATATTTAGGAACCAAAACTTGGAGATTATTATGGAATTTCATCTCAAGGAAAGACTTGTTGGGGGAAGGGATAGCAACATGGGGTCTGCTCTGTCCAGTGACAATGAAACAAGAAGGTGGAATGAAGCACAAAGGGAAGCCAGAGGGAGGGGCATGGCAGTCATTTCAAGCCTAGTGGCTATTTTAATATTACAAGACTTTGTTCTTCCGATGCTTCACCACCTCATTAACCTATATGTCATTCTGAAGTATTTTGCCATGCTCTGATGATTAGAGACTTGCTCGCTAACAACACAACATTTTAAATGCAAGCTCTTCCCTGGAGTTGTGGTGAATTAATTTTCAATTAGTTTTCATTAATGAACTTCATTTTATGGGTTCAATTGCTGTCCCAGCTTCAGGAAATCCAGCAAGTACTTTGGTGGGGTGGGAAGGGGCAGCTGGAGGAGTCAGGAATATCCTGGGCCCTTTGCATGAATCCTTACTTCACTTATCAACCAAAACAAAAAATTATAAATTAAACACTACCAATAGAATCCAGGCATCTTTTCTGGGATCTTTAGAGGTAAGTTTTATTGCTAGTTTCACCTGGTTTTTATCTCATACCCCAAAACCAGGCTCCAAGAAGGGGAAAAAATCGAATCTGAATAGAAAAGTTTTATGGGCAAGTCACTCATTCTTTCTATACCTTCACTTCCTCTCATGGAAAAAGGTTTAGTCCAGATTGACCAGATTCAAGTAATACGTGCCTATAATAGTTGGCAAATGATCACAAACACATCTAACACAGAAAGACAAACCACGTAGTAAAACCAAAGTTCTTGGGTTGCTAATGAAGGACTAGTAGCCTGGGTAACGCTCCCACAGGCCCAAACTCTAGCTGTTCCTCAGGGCGAGTGGGATGCTCCCATGCCCAAATACTATAAGGTTTCCATGGTCATACCATTTCCATCTTAAGAACCTATAAGAGAGAGTTGTGATATATTCACACCTTGTAGCAGAAGACTTCACCTTAATAAAATTTAATAAACATTTTTTTCTTCATGATTTTTCTATAAAAATTGCTAAGTGGGTTGATAAATTAATCCTTTGGTGTTTGCTCTTAAGGAGGCATGTGTTTTTTTTAAAGTACACTGGGATTTTAGAATTATAAAAAGGTATTTTATTCCATCTTGTTTCTTTGACTCAGAAGTAAAGTTTATTTCTGAGTTAATGGAGTTAATTCTTCCCTTCACACATAAATGATTAATTATTCTTTTAATAGGCATTTATTGAGTGCTAATTTAGTCATAATACCAGGATCTTCAGGATCATAATCTAAAAAACAAAAACAAAAAACTAGAAGACGGGGTTCTGTTCCAGTGAAAATGTAAAGTAGTTGAAATGACAAAAGAGGAATGTACGAAACTGTAAAAAGTGACAGAGCAGCAGATGAATAAGTGAAAATAATGGAGTTGAAATTAAAGGGAAAGTACCCAGGGATGATGACATAAACCTTAGTCGATGTTTAATTATCTTTATATACTTTCTTCATCACAGTTTTTCTGTGTTACTGGTTATTTTCTTGTGAAAACAAACTCAGATTTTTGTTCTTTTTAAATGAGTAGTATCTTATAGATAGAGCCATTTCTTAACGTTTGGTTCCTTACTATGTAAGGATATAAGGATGAAATTGAGGATCTTATATAATGATGTAAAGAAAATGACTCCCCACAAAGTCAGCAAGAAACCAAAAATGTAAAATACCTTCTTATGTAAGTCACTGTTAAAGATCTGGAACATCACAGTACAAATTAGAATCTAGTCTGGAAAAACCAGAAAAATATAAAAGAAACAATAGATCGTAAAACTCAATTAGTGACGTACAGGAACAAAACTAACCCTCAAAAGAAATAGGTGACCCACCTGATAGTGCAATGAATAAAAGAGAATTTGTCAAAGCACTTAGAGGTGTTTAATCTTTCATAAGTTTATGTGTCTTTCACAAAATATGATGTATGTATTTTGTTATGAACTTAAGGTCTGGAGTCTGATGACAGCATAATAGGAAGAGCTCAGATTTTAGACTCAGAGCTGAATTAATACCACTTCTGACATTTATGAACAGGTTCTTGGACAAATATTTTAGCTTCTCTGAGTCTCAGTTTCATTATTGGTAAAGTATAAGTAAAAATAATGCCAACATTATAAGGATTTTGTGAGGATTAAATGGGAAAATTCACATAAAATGTTTTGCACATGGTATTCACTCAGTAAAAATGAACTACTGCTATGATATATGGAGAAGGCAATGGTACCCCACTCCAGTACTCTTGCCTGGAAAATCCCATGGATGGAGGGGCCTGGTAGGCTGCAGTCCATGGGGTCGCTAAGAGTCAGACACGACTGAGCGACTTCACTTTCACTTTTCACTTTCATGCATTGGAGAAGGAAATGGCAACCCACTCCAGTGTTCTTGCCTGGAGAATCCCAGGGACGGCGGAGCCTGGTGGGCTGCTGTCTGTGGGGTGGCACAGAGTCGGACACGACTGACGCGACTTAGCAGCAGCAGCAGCAGCAGCTATGATATATACTCAGCTAAACAGTTGGAAGTAAGCAAAATTCTCTAGGTGGATAGAAAGTTATCTTACAAAGTCATCTCGTTAGTGGAGTCCATAAAATATTTTTATTAAAACCACTAATAAATTTGGAGACATAACCAAATGAGAATTATGTGACTGCCATTACTTAGGTTGCCTGGTGATCAATTTAAAAAATTGATGAGATGTCACTAGTTTTCCAAATCTCAACTTCTGGCACAAAAATCAAGTATTTAATATTATTTTGCCTTCATAATTCCACAAAAACACCAGATTATTAGGTTCTGCCTTTTGTCCTAAACTCCCCTAAGTTATATCAATAATAATGTACATGTCCTATGTCTTTCTTTGAATAAAACATAAGTGGATAAATATGGTTTTATTAGGTCAACTGGGAAAATAAACTTCCTTGCAGCCATCCACCTGTTTTCTACATATTCCAATATGGGAAATGTCAACTCTCTTTGAAAGAACTGCTGTGAAACTGGTCTCTAAGTACATTTTTCTAAACTCAACACAATCATGCTTTTTAAAAACATGATACATGTTTTTTTAAGTATTAAAGGACTTTTCCAAGGTTCTCTAATCTTTGTCACAATGTTATCATTTAAATGAATGATTTTTGCTACTTTTTCAAGAAATAACCATACTTAGTAACTGAGTGTCAAGCAGTAATACCGGAAAAAAGCAATGAGATAGAACTGAGTGAAATTCTAATTCTAATTCTGCAAGCTACTTTTAAAATAAAGAGGGGGTGTGTGTGTGTGTGTGTATATATATATATATATATATATATATATATCTGATTAACTTTGCTGTACAACAGAAAATAACATAACATTGTAAAGCAACTATACTCCAATAAAAAAATTTTTAAAATAAGCCATTTTAGATACAAATAAGCTTTTTTTATGAAACAGAAATAGAGTCACAGATGGTAGAAAACAAACCTATGGTTACCAAAGGGAAAAAGTAGTGAGGGATAAATTGGGAGATTGGAATTGACATATACACACTACTATTTGTTAAATAGATAATAAGGACCTCCTGTATAGCACAGGGAACTCTGCTCAGTACTCTGAAATGATCTATATGGGAGAAGAATTTTTGGAAGAGAGTATATACGTATCTGTATAACTGACTCGCTTTGCTGTACACCTGAACACAACATTGTAAACAACTATACTCAAAAAAACAAAAAAAAGGTTTTTAAAGGCAAAAAGTCCACTTTACCTATATTAAATAATAGAATATTATTGCCCCCATTCTGGCCTAAAAAATATTAATTATTTTGTTTTCTTTTTTTGGAAACAGTAATATATGTACATAATTTCAAAAATTGAAAAGTTTGAAATGATATAATACCTCACTTATCTCCCAATTAAACTTACTTCTTAAATTGGAGGCACTATGCAGTCATGCATATTATAAACATAATTTTACATTGATTTTCCTGATAGAAATTTTTACTTCTGGTTTAATATATGTAACATATATTATATTTTATATTATAATATTAGTTAATAATATAGTATATTAAATCAGAAGTAAATTAACAAATAGGTCATAAGTTACTGCAAGTCTTTTCTGACTTGTAGTTTTGAAGAAAACATCTAACATAAATACTCTATTGTACTATAAAAAGACTATTAAGAGAAGTTCTAAAAAACATTTCGCTTAAGGTTCTATTTATATGAAGTCTAAAAGAGAACTGAGAAAAATACCATAAGCTCCCATTTAGCCAGACCCAAATAACCAGAATTCTTTGTAGTCATAGGCAATAATTCATGTTCCTATAGATGATCCTATGACTCTGCAAGATGAAAGTGCCTTCTGAAGCACAAAGCATTACAATTATGTACTGCTTGACTTAGTCTCACTATTAAAGTCATCGTATTATTTCCTTGAAACGTATGATCCAGGATTAAAAGTTTCATGTATGTGGCAATGTCTTTATTATTCAGAATATTAAATTAATCATAATATTTCATTATCCTCAATTTCTTTTAAAAAGGAATTTCCTTTTAGTTTAATGTGGAAATATGAGGACGTGTGGAGAAAAGGGAAGAAATCTTCACCTACATCACGTTATGAGTAAGACCTCTGTCTGTCCTCATTCTTGAGTTCATTGGTATTAATACTGCCTTAAAATATGCTAAGAAACTTCATCTTATTTTTAGTTTTTCCTAATAAATTACATATAATCAAACATGCAGATATTTTCTTAATATATTTTGATTCCATAAACACAAAATTTTAAATACATATGCAATTATTTTAAATGATTAAAGTGCAACTCTTCAGATATTTTCTACAAGGAAAAGTACCTTCTGTAAATATAAGTTATTGTGCTAAGATATCATAAATATACACTGAACATTTATGGTACTTAATTTTATAAGTTAACAATTTAATGCCATTTACCAGGGCTTTTTTTTTTCCTTACATAATTTAACTCATTTCTTCAGAGCTAGTTACGTCTATATTTTACATCATTTTAATAATTATATATTGTGCATGGTATGAATAACCACCTTAAAACCTCACTCCCTGAATCCAATTTAGAAGATAAACTGTTAACACAGAAAGCTGTTTTTAGAGATTCCTATGGAAAAAATTTTAAATATTTTATGTATCCTTTGCTTTGAGTTTTTAAAATATTTGGAGCAGGCTAAATTGTTCCATTATTAACTATTAAAATTTTTGTATTTATATGCATAACATTAGAATATTTCTATTTTGACAGACAGAAAGGAAAGGAAGCAAGGAAATGCACAATTACACCAGAAAGATACTGTGTCATCCAATACTCAAACACCGCAGGGTATGCAAAGAGAGTCATTAAAACAGCATTCGGCTGTGTTCTGTTGACATATGGTAGGCTTCCAAAATTAACAGAGTATTTTGCTGCCTACTGGCTTGTATCACAGTCTTGATAGTTTGGGGGGTTTTGTTTTTTGGTTTTGGTTTTTGTGGGGGGGGCATTTTAAATATCTGTGTTTTGATAGGTACTTTTGAGAGCTTATGAATCATTAATCTCTTTAGATGTGTGATTCTGGTTAAGGAAACAAAGATCATATTTCTTTCGTTTTCTTTGCAATTCTCTCCTCTACTATGTGCCTCTCTCTCCTCTACTATGTGCCTCTCTCTCCTCCTCGTGCATTGGGGTAGCCTCTCTGTTCTCTTCCTCTGAGCCAAACTGCCATTTTAAAAATATATTTTAAAAACATATTCAGGAAGGTATAAATTTGTTTGGCTGTGGACTTCCCTGGAGGTCCAGTGGTTAGGGCTCTATGCTTTCCCTGAAAGGGGGCATGGGTTTGATCCCTGGTTGGGGAACTAAGATTCTGAATGCCTTGCAATGCAGCCAAAACAAAAAGAAAATTTTTTAATTTATTCAGTTGTGATATCTGTTTCTCATGCCTGACTGAATAGGTTGTAAGTGCCCCTTGACCTTTCACATGCGCAGCAGCGTCTCCAATTTTGTTCAAGACATATGGGGTTAGCTCTGCCTCCGCACACCCTTGACACCCACAATGTAACTGGAGTCACTCTTAACTTCAGCTTGGTAAAATATTCAGTTTATAGCCCAGAATGTGTTCACTTTATAAATCAGATTTCAATAAAACTCCAAAACAAGGAGTGTATTTCTAAACCGTAAGGAAGAGCAAAGATCTACTCTCAAACTCCACATAGCCAGTTCACTCTGTAGCACTGTTTTCAAAATGAAATGAAGGTTTTCAGAGTCATATAAACTCAATCTCAATGTCCATGTATATGCTTTCTAAATAGTAATTAGGATATTCTACGGCTTTGATAAAGGAGGAGGCCTCTTCCTCCAAATTTCCACCACCATCTGTGTCTGAGGCATCCATTGGCCATTTGTTATGCCAGGTGTCAAATTTCTTTTTGAGAGTGTTACACTGAGATTTCTGAAAGAGATGGCAGTATTACTTAGCTCCTGCTTAACCCCTGCTTACTCCCAGAGGGATCAAAGGGCAGTACCTATTTTGAGGTCAATTACTCTGTCTCTTTAGTTTAGAAAGATCTTAATTATGCAATCTCCAAGACACAAAAGGTAAAGGAATTTTCCTGCACCCAAAATCACTGACACCACATGGTGAGAGATTCCAGCCCTGCCAAATTCTTCTTCAGTGGTGTAACACAACACAGCACAGGCAGAAATTCACCAAGCAAAGGATTAGCTGGAGGGATGTTCAGTTGAGTTCAGTTCAGTCGCTCAGTCCGTGTCTGACTCTTTGCGACCCCATTAACCACAGCACGCCAGGCCTCCCTGTCCATCACCAACTCCAGGAGTTCACTCAGACTCACGTCCATTGAGTCAGTGATGCCATCCAGCCATCTCATCCTCTGTCGTTCCCTTCTCCTCCTGTGAGGGATGTTATTTGCCTTTAACTGATTTTCTGCCCCTGGAGCTAGTGGAAGATTCAGATTCAGCATGTTTAAGAATACAGGTATTGGGTTTAGGTGGCCAGGATTCAAATTTCATACGTTGCTAGCTGTGTGACTTTGGACAAGTTAATTATACTCCTTTTTCCTCTATGAGAGTTAATAACAGCATCTATTTCATAGAGCTTCAATGTGATGATGCATATAAAGTGTCTAGCCTGTGGTGAGCATTTGGTAAGTGTTAACTATTCATTCATTCATTCATTCAATAAACACTGAGCACCTCTACAAAGCATTTTATGGATGAGGAAACTGAGACATGGAAATCTGGGGCAGTCACCCCAAATTCCTATTGAAATAGGATGTCCTACTGTCTGTTTTCACCTCACCAGGGTGAGCTAGTCAGTCCTCGTAACAGGATATTAAAAATCCAACTTAGATTTGGGAAACAGCCAGGAACGTCTCAAAAAATGAAATATTTCAAAGAAATGCCAAGTTCCTCTTTCAGTTTTATGAAACATGTAATGATTGCAAACTTGTCTAAAATGTTTTCATGAGCAGAACAAAATAAGACTGAGATATAAGTTTGATTTACAAAGAGAAAATGCCAACAGATCCTGAAGCCATACAAAAATCCGTTTTACTTTTGTTGTATGAGCTAAAAAATATGCCTTGTTGTCAAGTGAGGGCCTGGGATGTTTAGTTCTTGTGTGTATTGTCTTTATTTCTTCATATAATGAGATTCTTATGAATTTTAACCAATACTACATGTAACATAAGAAATAATCAATAAGGACAAACAATGGGTGAAGGGAAGGAGGAGATGATTTGAACTGACAATTTATTTTCTCAAATGAGTGCTTACTCCCAGAGATTATGCAACAAAATGAAGTTACTATACTAATAGGTTAGCCCACATCCACTCTACCAAATGCTGATTTTAGATTCCCTATGGAACAAATACTACTTAAATCTTTAATTTCCATATTACTACTACTGAATTGAAAATGTCAGGCCCTAAAAACCCAAAATAAGTTAAGAATACATAAAAGGCTGGAATGAAATCAAATTAAATATAAATTTCTTCACATATTCTGATAGGAATCTAAACATAGATCAGATCAATCAGTCATGTCCGACTCTTTGCGACCCCATGAATCACAGCACGCCAGGCCTCCCTGTCCATCACAAACTCCCAGAGTTCACTGAGACTCACGTCCATCGAATCAGTGATGTCATCCAGCCATCTCATCCTATGTCATCCCCTTTTCCTCCTGCCCCCAATCCCTCCCAGCATCAGTCTTTTCCAATGAGTCAACACTTCGCATGAGGTGGCCAAAGTACTGGAGTTTCAGCTTTAGCATCATTCCTTCCAAAGAAATCCCAGGGCTGATCTCCTTCAGAATGGACTGGTTGGATCTCCTTGCAGTCCAAGGGACTCTCAAGAGTCTTCTCCAACACCACAGTTCAAAAGCATCAATTCTTTGGCACTCAGCCTTCTTCACAGTCCAACTCTCACATCCATACATGACCACAGGAAAAACCATAGCCTTGACTAGACAAACCCTTTGTTGGCAAAGTAATGTCTCTGCTTTTGAATATGCTATCTAGGTTGGGCATAACTTTCCTTCCAAGGAGTAAGCGTCTTTTAATTTCACGGCTGCAGTCACCATCTGCAGTGATTTTGGAGCCCAGAAAAATAAAGTCTGACACTGTTTCCACTGTTTCCCCATCTATTTCCCATGAAGTGGTGGGACCGGATGCCATGATCTTCGTTTTCTGAATGTTAAGTTTTAAGTCAAGTTTTTCACTCTCCACTTTCACTTTCATCAAGAGGCTCTTTAGTTCCTCTTCACTTTCTGCCATAAGGGTGGTGTCATCTGCATATCTGACGTTATTGATATTTCTCCCGGCAATCTTGATTCTAGCTTGTGTTTCTTCCAGTCCAGCGTTTCTCATGATGTACTCTGCATGTAAGTTAAATAAGCAGGGTGACAATATACAGCCTTGACATACTCCTTTTCCTATTTGGAACCAGTCTGTTGTTCCATGTCCAGTTCTAACTGTTGCTTCCTGACCTGCATACAGGTTTCTCAAGAGGCAGATCAGGTGGTCTGGTATTCCCATCTCTTTCAGAATTTTCCACAGTTTATTGTGATCCACACAGTCAAAGGCTTTGGCATAGTCAATAAAGCAGAAATAGATGCTTTTTCTGGAACTCTCTTGCTTTTTCCATGATCCAGCGGATGTTGGCAATTTGATCTCTGTTTCCTCTGCCTTTTCTAAAACCAGCTTGAACATCAGAAAGTTCACGTTTCACATATTGCTGAAGCCTGGCTTGGAGAATTCTGAGCATTGCTTTACTAGTGTGTGAGATGAGTGCAATTGTGCGGTAGTTTGAGCATTCTTTGGCATTGCCTTTCTTTGGGATTGGAATGAAAACTGACCTTTTCCAGTCCTGTGGCCACTGCTGAGTTTTCCAAATTTGCTGGCATATTGAGTGCAGCACTTTCACAACATCATCTTTCAGGATTTGGAATAGCTCAACTGGAATTCCATCACCTCCACTAGCTTTGTTCGTAGAGATGCTTTCTAAGGCCCACTTGACTTCACATTCCAGGATGTCTGGCTCTAGGTCAGTGATCACACCATCGTGATTATCTGGGTCGTGAAGATCTTTTTTGTACAGTTCTTCTGTGTATTCTTGCCATCTCTTCTTAATATCTTCTGCTTCTGTTAGGTCCATACCATTTCTGTCCTTTATCGAGCCCATCTTTGCATGAAATGTTCCTTTGATATCTCTGATTTTCTTGAAGAGATCTCTAGTCTTTCCCATTCTTTTGTTTTGCTCTATATTACTCAGCTATTAAAAAGAACACATTTAAGTCAGTTCTAATGAGGTGGCTGGAATTGGAGCCTATTATACAGAGTGAAGTAAGTCAGAAAGAAAAACACCAGCACAGTATATTAACACCAGTACAGCATATATGTGGAATTTAAAAAGATGGTGATGATGACCCTATAAGCAAGACAGCAAAAGAGACACAGATATAAAGAATAGAGTTTTGGACTCTGTGGGAGAAGGCAAGGGTGGGATGATTTGAGAGAATAGCATTGAAACATGTATATTACCATATGTGAAATAGATGACCAGTCCAAGTTCGATGCATGAAACAGGGCACTCAAAGCCCGTGCACGGGACAACCCAAAGGGATGGGATGGGGAGGGAGGTGGGAAGGGGGTTTGGGATGGGGGGACACATGTACACCTGTGGCTGATTCATGTCAATGTATGGCAAAAGGCACCACAATATTGAAAAATAATTCAGTTCAGTTCAGTTCAGTCGCTGAGTCATGTCTGACTCTTTGTGACCCCATGAATTGCAGCACACCAGGCCTCCCTGTCCATCACCAACTCCCTGAGTTCACTCAAACCCATGTCCATTGAGTCGGTGATGCTGTCCAACCATCTCATCCTCTGTCGTCCCCTTCTCCTCCTGCCCTCAATCTTTCCCAGCATCAGGGTCTTTTTAAATGAGTCAGCTCTTTGCATAAGGTGGCCAAAATACTGGAGTTTTAACTTTAACCTCAGTCCTTCCAATGAACACCTAGGACCGATTTCCCTTAGGATGGACTGGTTGGATCTCCTTGCAGTCCAAGGGACTCTCAAGAGTCTTCTCCAACACCACAGTTCAAAAGCATCAATTCTTCTGTGCTCGGCCCTCTTTATAGTCCAACTCTCACATCCATACATGACCACTGGAAAAACCATAGCCTTGACTAGACGGACCTTTGTTGACAAAGTAATGTCTCTGCTTTTTAATATGCTGTCTAGGTTGGTCATAACTTTTCTTCCAAGGAGTAAGCATCTTTTAATTTCATGGCTGCAATCACCATCTGCAGTGATTTTGGAGCCCCAAAATAAAGTCTGCCACTGTTTGCATTGTTTCCCCATCTATTTCCCATGAAGTGATAGGACTGGATGCCATGATCTTAGTTTCCTGAATGTTGAGCTTTAAGCCAACTTTTTCACTCTCCTCTTTCACTTTTATCAAGAGGCTCTTTAGTTCTTCTTCACTTTCTGCCATAAGGGTGGTGTCATCTGCATATCTGAGGTTATTGATACTTCTCCCGGCAATCTTGATTCCAGCTTGTGCTTCCTCCAGCCCAGCGTTTCTCATGATGTACTCTGCATGTAAGTTAAATAAGCAAGGTGACAATATACAGCCTTGACATACTCCTTTTCCTATTTGGAACCAGTCTGTTGTTCCATGTCCAGTTCTAACTGTTGCTTCCTGACCTGCATACAGGTTTCTCAAGAAGCAGGTCAGGTGGTCTGGTATTCCCATCTCCTTCAGAATTTTCCATAGTTTATTGTGATCCACACAGTCAAAGGCTTTGGCACAGTCAATAAAGCAGAAATAGATGTTTTTCTTGAACTCTCTTGCTTTATCGATGATCCAGTGAATGTTGGCAATTTGATCTCTGTTTCCTCTGCCTTTTCTAAAACTAGCTTGAACATCTGGAAGTTCATGGTTCACGTATTGCTGAAGAAGAATTTCGGCTTGGAGAATTCTGAGCATTACTTTGCTAGCATGTGAGATGAGTGCAATTGTATGGTAGTTTGAACCTTCTTTGGCATTGCCCTTCTTTGGGATTAGAATGAAAACTGACCTTTTCCAGTCCTGTGGCCACTGCTGAGTTTTCCAAATTTGCTGACATATTGAGTGCAGCACTTTCACAGCATTGTGTTTTAGGATTTGAAATAGCTCAACTGGAATTCCAGTAAAATAAGTAGCCTCCAATTAAAATAAATTGATTAATTTTTTTTAAGTGAAGACAAAGCCAAGAAAAAGAGCGGGAAAAGATCGATCTTCAGGCAAAAAAGTTCAGAGAAAAGGGAAAAGAGGAGCAAAGGGAAAACAGGTGGCAGTGTCCAACCAAGAGACTATAAGAAGACCCACTTGCAGGAAATGAAGAGACTAAAAATGAGGAGAGCCCAGCCTCTGATGAAGCAGAAGTGAAAGAAGCCAACTCTGATGAATATCACACACCCAGTCCTGTCAGGGGTCCCTGTCTCCCTTCTTGTCCAATCAGAGGAATATTTTTATCAATTATTTTGTAAATGCAAGTGTTTTAGTAGCTCTAGAAACATTTTAAAAAAGCAGGGAATCCCACCTCCTCCCATTTTTTAAGTGTGAAATGCTTTTTTTAAAGAGGTGAAATCATTTGCTGGTTGTTTATTTTTTGGTACAACCAGAAAATAGTGGGATATTGAATATGAGAGGCTTTAATTGTCTTGGGTGTCAGTTTAATATTCCATAGATAGGGGGTAGCTTTTATATCCTATAACACAAAGCATACTAAATGGCAATTTGGAGTCAGTTGCACATTTAATGTTTTGAACACTTTATATATTTTTTTGAACACTTTAAATTACTTCTCTTCCATATTGTTTTGGTAGAATTATTTCCTACAGCAAACCACTCACTCCTTGATCTTGGTTCTCCTGGCTAGAATTTCGTGCACTCTATAACATCTGGTCCTGGTAGTCCAGTTTTCCTAGTAACCTTGTTGATGTGCTGTGAATGATTGACAGTTTGAGTACGTAGTGTATATGATACTAAATTGTGAATCAGTGGGACTTATGATGTAACAGCATATCAATATTTGAAGATACTGGTACTTGATACCCTGTTAAGGAAATTTCACCTCCAAATTTTAAACTAGAAAGTCACTGGAATAACTGTTAAGAGAAGAATCACAACTACATGATTTTTTAGATTTTTGGTATGTATGTGAAGAATTGTGTACAAATTGAAATGTCTGTGTACTGATCCTCAAAACAACCAATAAAAATCTCAATTATGGAAAAAAAAAAAAAACCTATGGGCCTGAGATCCTGCGGTTATATAAAGTAGGGGTCCTTTCTGCACTGGGAAGAACAGGATACTTACCTTCTCTAGACTCAATACAAGTGTACTTGAGACCCACCCATAAATTGCATACTTTTTAAAGAGCTAACTTACTTAAATTACTAAAATTATCTCTTCTATTAGGAATCATTTTTCTCTATATGAAGTAATCAGATGATAGTAAAGAATTTTGCAAGTAATCAGAAATAGTGATTGACCCTCCAAATCAAGCTTGAGAGGATATATTCTCTTCATTTTCAAAGAGGACCTATCAAACTTGATGGTGATTATGTTCTAAGATTGAGAGGACTGTCTCTACCAATAAGAATTTTTTCTAAACAGTGTTCTCTTGTAAATATGGTGTCTTGGCTTATTGCAGGCAGCTTGATGCAAGAAAAACATGAGCTTTGGTATCTCCCAGGCTATGGAACCACATGCAGAATGCGGAGCATCAGTTTCCTCATTTGTAAAACAGGAAGTAGGAGAAAGTGATGCTTACTTACGTGTTTGCCTATGAAAATCAAATAAATATAGTCTATACCCATTACAAAGAATGAAATAATGCCATTTGTAGCAACATGGATGGACCTAAAGATTATCATGTTAAGCAAAGTAAGTCAGAAAGAGAAAGACAAATACCATATGATATCACTTCTATGTGGAATTTAAAACACAACACAAATGAACTTATCTACAAAGCAGCAACTGACTCACAGACATAGAGAACCACCCTTGTGGTTGCCAAGGGTGAGAGTAGAGAGGGAAGGGAAGGACTGAGAGTTTGGGATTAGCAGATAAGCTATTATATGTGGGATGGATAAACAACTAGGTCCTACTGAATAGCACAGGGAACTATATTCTGTATCTTGTGATAAACCACAATGGAAAAGAATATGGGAAAAGAATATATAACTCGGTCACTTTGCTGTACAGCAGAAATTAAACACATTGTAAATCAACTATATTTCAATAAAATTATTTTTGAAAAATGCTGTTTAGCCACTCAGTTGTGTCCAACTCTTTGTGACCCCATGGATTGTAGCCCGCCAGGCTGCTGAGTCCATGGGGATTCTCCAGGCAAGAATACTGGAATGGGTTGCCATGCCTTCCTCCAGGGGATCTTCCCAACCCAGGGGTTGAACCCAGGTGTTCCACATTGCAGGCAGATTCTTTACCATCTGAGCCACCAGGGAAGCCCAAGAATGCTGGAGTGCGTAGCTTATCCCTTCTCCGGGGGATCTTCCTGACCTAGGAATCAAACGGGGGTCTCCTGCAGGTGGATTTTTTACCAGCTGAGCTCCCAGGGAAGCCCAGTGAGTCTAGTATAAAACAACCAGCCCTGCATTTGGCATATAAAAGACACACACTACAAATGCTCAGTGCCTTTTCTCCTCACCCCACCACTCCCCCTTTGCTGTATATTTTGTATTATGGATTTAGCCACTGTTTGCAGATCTATTGCTATACACAACTCTTTGACTAAGACTTTGATCCAGAAAACCATATTCCTCGTTCCTTTGCATCTGGCTGAGATGTGAACTTCTCTATGTCTTATCTTCTTGCCCTTCTGCCTCAAAACTCCAAGACATTTCTTCAGGCCCTCTTCAGCTCCTATCATAACTGTGTTTGTGTTTGCTGATGCTGTTTTTAATCTTATTATAATAATGGTCATTAAGCTGAAGTTATTTCTCTGTCCCAGTGAGTAAATGACACATGGGAATACTTCTAGGCAACAAATTGCCTTGTACTTAGGCATTTTCTATATCCTAATTCTTGATCAATTCATCTTCCTTCTTAAAAACAATACTTTGTTCAAGCTAGAAGAGAAGTCAGAGGACATCCCCCAAGAGAGGCTGGTCAGCCAGTTAACAAGAGAGCCAAAACTGAAACCCAAGTCCCCTGCCTCATCCCATCATTATAAAGCGAATTGGCTAAATGATTTTAAAAAGCAAGTAACTGTGCTCTTCATCATAATTAAAGATCTCTAAAATGTGTAAAACTCCCATGGTGAAGGTTTTTATGGGTGACAGCACTTGAAGACCTCAGGAGAAAAGAAGTCATGTTAATCCAAAGTTGTAGCAGCACTCGTTACTATTGTTATAGCTACTCAAACAATTGAGTTCTTTTAGTTCATTTTAATACTGTCTCTATTGGATTAAAGATGGTCACACATTTTTGCTAGCCCTCCCCTGGAATCTGGGCTGACCTTGCTGGCCTACCTGATCTATGAAATAAAGGAGAAGTAAAGTCCTAGGCCTTCTGAAGCTAAGTCATAAGTCTTGCAGCTTCTACCTTGGTCTCTTGGAATCCTTTTTCTGAATACCATGAGCTTGGCATGTAAGAAGTCCAAATATACAACTTAAAAACAAAATAATTCAATTTAAAAGTGGGCAAAAACCACTGGTGCACTGCAGGAGGCTAGTGAAGTGTAACCGGTTGGTTTGTTGGAAGATACTGATGTGTGTGCCATTCTCGCTAAGAGAGTCACCATCATGCCCAAAGACATGCAGTTGGCTCTTTAGATGGATGGGGTTGGGGTCAGGGGAGAGCTTTAAGTGAAAACAGTTTTTATGGTGTCTTGTAGTGAATTCTGTAACATACTTTGGTTTAGCTTGTGGCTCCTTTTGGTAAGAAATTATCTATACTATGTTGCATTTGTATTTAAGTTATTCCATCTTTCACTCAGGATGAATGCAACAAGAGCTTGTTCACAGACTTTAGTGATGTGAGCACTGTTTCTCAGAAGTAACAAGTTGCTGATATGCAGAAGGGATGGGTGATATTTCCTGCTTCTCATGATGCATGTTTCTGTATGTTAATGAGTTGTTGGGTAACTATTATGGTACTAGAATGATAAACATGTACAAGGTCCTTTTACAGTAAAACTGGTTATGACTTTTGATTCAAGTGTTTAAAAGTTGGGGCTATGAAGTCTGACCACACATCACTGTGATAGAATGTGGGCTTTTTCCAGGGGTGAAGATACAAGTCTTAACCACAGTGTAACTTACAGTTTCCTTAAAAAAAAAAAAAAAAAAAAAAAAAAAAAAAAAAACGGTAAACTTGGCAGCTATAGAATACACTGTGTGCATTTATAATAGCTACTTTATATATTGTAGTGTCAAAATCTTTAAATTAAATATTTCACATTGAAAAAATAAAAGTGGGCAAAGTACTTAAATACACATTTCTCCAAGGAAGATATACAAATGGCCAATAGTATATCAAAAGATGTTCAACATCACTAGTCACTGGGAAAATGTATACCAAAACCACAACGAAACACCACTTTGCACCCATTAGAATAATTCTTGGGTTTTTTTAAAAGCAGAAAATCAAATGTTGGTGAAACTGTGTACAAATTAGAACACTCATGCACTGCTTACAGAAATTTAAAATTGGTGCAGCTGCTATGGAGAACAGTTTGATGGCTCCTCAAAAAACTAAGCATAGAATTACCAAATTCTGTCACCCAGAAACAGATAAACTGTTTCAGAGCATGCTTCCCCTACTTCCTATCCATCTGATGGTTCTAATGACGAACCTACAAGAGTGGCTTCAGTAAAAATACCACTCAGTCAAGTTTTAGGAGGTTTGGAGAAGCATTTGGTGGGTGTGCAATGCTGGTCCCCCTCACCTAGGGCAGAGACCACAACAATCTGCCTTCTACATTGTATCCTAAGGTTGCCGATAAACATCCTTTACAAACAAAAGCCAATTCAGTCATAAATTTAAAAGTTTACAGACTGCATTTTGTTTTCATTTGAAATTGAGTTACTTTTATTAAGTCCCACGGGAGGAGTAAATGTCTTAAAAAGTAAGATTACTCCCTTTACTAAAACGTCAATGAGCAAAGTGATACTACTTTTCCACACAAAATATTACTATTTGGTGATATTTGAGAAGCAGAACGATGAAAGCTGCTTTCTAATAATTTGCCCTAAAATTGAAAGGTGAGCAGGCTTAGCTGTACCCTGCTGAACTGGGGCCTGCTCCTCACTCCTCAATGGAGGGGGTGTCTGTTTGAGGCAAAAATGACTAGTACTACTCATATGCTATGAATAGTATGTTATAACAGATGTCAGAGGGCTGAGTCCTTTGTTCGTGTCCACCCACCATATAACCTGAGCAAGATATGTGACTTCTCTGGAAGCCAGTTTCGCCATCCACAATGAAGCAACTGACAACTAATCTCAAATATATGCAAGCAACTCCTACAGCTCAACTCCAGAAAAATAAATGACCCAATCAAAAAATGGGCCAAAGAACTAAATAGACATTTCTCCAAAGAAGACATACAGATGGCTAACAAATACATGAAAAGATGCTCAACATCACTCATTATCAGAGAAATGCAAATCAAAACCACTATGAGGTACCATCTCACGCCAGTCAGAATGGCTGCGATCCAAAAGTCTACAAGCAATAAATGCTGGAGAGGGTGTGGAGAAAAGGGAACCCTCTTACACTGTCAGTGGGAATGCAAACTAGTACAGCCACTATGGAGAACAGTGTGGAGATTCCTTAAAAAACTGGAAATAGACCTGCCTTATGATCCAGCAATCCCACTGCTGGGCATACACACTGAGGAAACCAGAAGGGAAAGAGACACGTGTACCCCAATGTTCATCGCAGCACTGTTTATAATAGCCAGGACATGGAAGCAACCTAGATGCCCATCAGCAGATGAATGGATCAGAAAGCTGTGGTACATATACACAATGGAGTATTACTCAGCCATTAAAAAGAATACATTTGAATCAGTTCTAATGAGGTGGATGAAACTGGAGCCTATTACACAGAGTGAAGTAAGCCAGAAAGAAAAACACCAATACAGTATACTAACGCATATATATAGAATTTAGAAAGATGGTAACAATAACCCTGTGTACGAGACAGCAAAAGAGACACTGATGTATAGATCAGTCTTATGGACTCTGTGGGAGAGGGAGAGGGTGGGGAGATTTGGGAGAATGGCATTGAAACATGTATAATATCATGTATGAAACGAGTCACCAGTCCAGGTTCGATGCACAATACTGGATGCTTGGGGCTGGTGCACTGGGACGACCCAGAGAGAGGGTATGGGGAGGGAGGAGGGAGGAGGGTTCAGGATGGGGAACACAGGTATACCTGTGGTGGATTCATTTTGATATTTGGCAAAACTAATACAATATTGTAAAGTTTAAAAATAAAATAAAATAAAAAAATCAGCCCACTGGAATCTGCAATCTAGGACAAGATACTTAAAATCTTGATATCCAGGCTACACCCCAGGTCAATTACATGAGAATCTTTGTGGGTAGGACTCAGTCCTCCAGAGTCCTCCATACTTTCCATTAATGCTGAGAACCACTGAAACAGAGGAATAAGACCTAGAGAAATCCTAAAAATTCCCTCCAGCTCTAAACATCTTATACTTTAGCTATTTGGTCAGTGCCCTGGAAGAAGCTTGTCCTCTTTTCATGCTATGGCTCTTGGTCTCAAGAAGCATCTGAAGCATGCAGCAGCTGAAGCATCTTAGCACTGTACTAAGCACAATATTCATGAGTTCAGTGACTTCTATTCACATAAGCAAACTGCCTCGGAACATTCAAGGACCATAATGTGACAGGGCATTTGGATTTGTTCCATGCAGTCCTGCGTTAGAACTAGGATCAATGAGTGGAAGCCATAAAAATACAGACCTCGACTCAACCAAGGGAATAGCCACCGAAGAGGCTGTGCTAGATGGATTGAAAGACTTCTGGACAAAGTAAGTTTCCCACTTTTCAACATTTCAATGCTTTCCTTTGTAGGTTTTTACTCCCAAACTACTTAGAGATTAAGAACAAGGGGCAAAGATAGAATTTAAAGAATTCTGATTCTTTTGTTGTTGTTCAGTTGCTAACGGAGAAGGCAATGGCACCCCACTCCAGTACTCTTGCCTGGAAAATCCCATGGATGGAGGAGCCTGGTGGGCTGCAGTCCTCAGGGTTGCTAAGAGTCGGACACGACTGAGGGACTTCACTTTCACTTTTCACTTGCATGCATTGGAGAAGGAAATGGCAACCCACTCCAGTGTTCTTGCCTGGAGAATTCCAGGGATGGGGGAGCCTGGTGGGCTGCCGTCTATGGGGTTGCGCAGAGTCGGACACGACTTAAGTGACTTAGCAGTAGCAGCAGCAGTTGCCAAGTCATATCCGACTCTTCGTGACCCCATGGACTGCAGCACACCAGGCTTCCTTATCCTTCACCATCTCCTAGAGTTGCTCAAATTCATGTCTATTGAGCTGGTGATACCATTCAACCTTCTCATCCTCTGTCATCTGATTCCTTAAGAGTTTGTTATTCCTCTCACTTACAGATAAGTCTCTATTTCCTACAAAATCATCAGGCAAAAAAAAAAAAAAAAGATGAGAGAGAAGCTCTTCACTCAGATAAAATATAAGCATAAGCAAGTCAAGCACGTTGAGTTCAACTGGGATATGCAAAAGTTAGTAAGGTATAATTCACAAAACTCTGAGACAAAGTGATACTTGAAGCTTCTGCTTCAAGCTCAGTCTCCTCTTCTGCTTGTAGAGCTAGACTGGCGCCCAGAGTGCCAGTTCCAGCTATCAGTCACTTGCCCAGGTGGGTTCTTGTCCCCTGCCATCCATCTAGGGAGCCCACCTACCCATGTGCTTTTGACTCTGAGCCTCTTGCTTTGACAGACGGTTTTAATTTCGATTTACAAATAATTTTCTTTCTGGGTACTATCTCAGTCCCTAACTTATGTTTAACATTTTAGGTAATAGGCTGCCATTCATCATCTTAAGCAATTTACAGATTTAAAATTATACTGTGTATATGCATGTATCTATAAGGAAAAACATGTGTGTTCTAACACAAATAACTTCCTGTTTCATGATTTTCTCATACAACATCTTTAAAGAGGAAGCCTCCAGTGAACTGAGGATTCCCCATACTCTTAGCACCATTATACCACACTTGAAGGACTGCACAACTCTACAACTTGTAGAAATGATGAAAGGCCTCCGAGTGCTAGGTGGGTAGTGGAACCAGCACCTGGATTACCTGGAATTGCTCATCTAAATCTAAGTATCTGTAATTCTCTGATGATTAACTTGAGTTGAAATCAGCCTTGAAATAGGGATATTTCCTATATCTGTCTTTCAGTCACAAGTTATAAATCATCATGTTGGCTCACTGAGATCAGTGAGGCCAGGGAATGGGAGGATCAGAACACAAATGAGGTCATTGATTGATGTTTGGTTGCAGTCAAGATTACATAAATGGTTCTATGCCCAGGAAATTCATATCCTAGGGGAAACAGAGCCACTCCAGGCTACTTTAGAACAATATGGCAAATAAATTGATTTTAAAAAAAGATGTGTTCAAGATGTTATGGGACCACAAAGGAGGGGCACCTTTTGGGTTGCCCTTAATGTGGGTTAAGTTGCAGAGTCTGGAAATCAGATGGAAGAGGTGATTACTAAAGTAGATCTTAAGTGGATCTTAAGGGAATTCCCTGGGGATCCAGTGGTTAGTACTCAATGCTCTCACAGCCAAGGCCCCAGGTTCAATCCCTGGTCAAGAAACAAAGATCCCACAAGCCACAAGGCACAGCCAAAAAATAAAATAAATAAAATGGATCTTAAAAGTAGGACTTCTATTGGCATGTAAAGAGAGATATCAGCATTTTGGCATTGCGTTGTATTGTGTATGGAGGGGAAATTCTACTTTGGGACAGAGCCATCAAGTCAAGCGTGAGTGAGAGATGGGGCTGGAGAAGACATGAGGGGCCAGATCACAAAAGGCTTAAATACCTCATTAGGGCATCTGGGCTTTACCTTTTTGGCAGGGGAGAGCCATTGTGGAGTCTTAAGCAGGAGAATGACATAGTCAGATATGCCTTTCAGATAACTCTGGCATGACTTTGTAGAAAATTGATTTCAGGAGACAAGACAAGGGGCAGGCAGTAGTTAGGAGACTCTTGCAGTAATCCAGAGAGGAGACGATTAGGGTCTGAACCTGAGTGTTAGTCGTTAGGGGAAAAAATAAAGTTGAGAAATATTACATGGTGAAATTGGAACGCTCACAAGATGATTAGGCGTGGGGAGTGTCCAATAGGGGTGGATTAGGAACAATCAATTTCCATGCATCTACCTACCATCACTTTCCAAGAGAGGTCTTTCTTGGCCACCCCCATAAAAACTACAACATCCTTCTTCCTAACATTCCCTATCCTCTTTCTCTATAGCTTTTTGACACATTATACAATTCTATTACCATCTATGCTATGCTAAGTCACTTCAGTCGTGTCCGAATCTGTGTGACCCCATAGACAGTAGCCTACCAGGCTCCCCCGACCCTGGGATTCTCCAGGCAAGAACACTGGAGTGGGTTGCCATTTATCTCCCCCCATTATATTATATGAGGGTTTTAAGGGCAGAGAGCTTGTCTCTTTGTTCACCGCAGCATCACCAACACCTGGAGCAGTCACTGGAACCCACTGTGGGTTCAGTAAGCATCTGCAGAATGAATGAATGCACAAGGGTAGCGCTGAGAAGCTGAGAAAAAGAATATAGGAAGAGGAACAAACTTAGAGAAGAAAATATTGAGTTCAGTCTGGGAATTTCTGGACCACTCCAGGGAAGGCTCTGTAGAAAACATAAAGCTCTACAGAGTCTCAGAGTGTTAGATCTGACAGATGCCCCAGAAGACTTCTATACAGTTCCTTCATGTAGGGAAGAAAGAAACTGAGGTCCAAAGAAGAGAAGGGCTTTGTCCATGGCAACACTAACACTAGCCAGATACTGAGCCCAATGCCCAGCCTTCTGCTCCCAGCTCCCAGGCCTTTAGTGTTGTGCCTCACATTGTCTGCTTTCTGCTGATCAGAGAGATGCCTAAAAATCACTTGTCTTTGACCTTCAGCCAGAGCTTAACCAAACAGTTAAAGGACTGTTTCTTTAGGGCCTACATGACCAGTTGTTTGGAGAAAGAAAACTTTGAGCCTGAACCAAATATAGAAAGATATCGTCATGGAGGGCTCATCTCCCCAGGGATCCTACCAAGCTGAAGCTGCCTTAGCAGCTGTGCTAAAACAACAGACAGCTTTGCCTCAGTGCCTCACACCAGGCAAGAGGTTGCCTGAACCACTTTTATTTAATATTTTTAAATAGAAGTATAATTTACACACAGTGAAATGTACAGATATTAAGTGCACAGGTCATGAATTTTGACAAACATATACACCCCTGTAACCACCACACCAATAAAGATCTCTCTTGCCCTACTCATTCAAAACCCCTTCCCAGAGGCAACAATTTTCCTGATTTCTAGCACTACTTCATAGAAAAAATGCACTATAGATTCTTCTGTAGCACTATAGACTTTTACTCGGTCTTTTAGCATCATGTCTGTGAGATTCAGCCATGTGACTGCTTTTATCAGTAGTATTTTCCTACATATTGCTGAGTAGTATTTCATTATACAAATATACCACACATTGTTTATCCATTCTATTAATAGATATTTGGGTCATTTCTAATTTCTGGCTCTCATGAATAAAGCTACTAAAAACTTCTTGTTTAAATCTGCTTATGGACCTATGTTTTCATTTCTTTTAGGTGAATATCTGGAAATAAGATAGCTGGGTCATAGGGCAGGTATATGTTTAACTTTATACAGAACTGCCAGATAGTATTTCCCAATATGATTTTACATTCCCACCAGCAATGTATAAGATTTCATTTCCAATTACTTCATATCTCCACCAATATGGGTATTGCCAAGCATTTTCATTTTACCCACAAGAAAAGTCAAACAAACACAATACATTTTTCAGTCTCTGCTAACACTTTGGAATATTCTATTATTATGGAGAATTTTATACATTCACTAAGCATTAAAAGTACCCATCCCTCAGCTTCAGTAATTATCAACTCATGGCCAATCTGGTTTCATCTCCATACACACCCATCCCCTCATGCCATATTATTTTGAAGCAAATTCCAGATATCATGTTACTTCATCCGTAAGTATTTATTATATATCTCTAAAACATAATGACTCTTTTTGAACCTAAAATGCTTCCCTGGTGGCTCAGATGTTAAAGAAATCTACCCGCAATGCAGGAGACCTGGGTTCAATCCCTGGGTTGGGAGGATTTCCCTGGAGGGGGTCATGACAACCCACTCCAGTATTCTTGCCTGGAGAAGCCCACGGACAGAGCAGCCTGGCAGGTTACAGCCCATGGGGTCCCAAAGAGTCAGACACGACTGAGCGACTAAGCACAGCACAGCTCAGAATGCTATTACATTTATTTTTAAAACAGTAGCACTTTAATATCATTAAATATTCGGTTAATGTTGTTGCTCAGTTGCGAAGTCGTATCTGACTCTTTGCAACGCTATGGACTGCCGCAAGCCTGACTTCCCTGTCCTTCACTCAATGTGCAAATTTCTAATTGTCTCAACAATGTCATAAATTTTTTGTCTTTTCAAACCACAATCCAAATAAATATACATATTACAACCAGCTAATATGTCTTTTGAGTATCTTTTAATTCAAAGGTTCCTCCTCCTTTTCTTCTTTTCTCTGCAATGTTTTTGTTAAGTAAATTGGATTGTTTGTCCTCTCAAGTTTCCCACAGACTGGACTTTGTAGGTGCATTTTTAACATATTCCTCTGTCCTTTCTATTTTCTGTAAATTATTCTTTGGATCTGGGAGCTTAATCATATTCCATTCCAAATTTTTTTTTTTAAGCAAAACTACCGCATATTTGAATTGTGTCCTTCCATCAGGAGGCACAGAATGTCTGCTGTCTCTCAACACTGTTGAGGCTCAATGCCTAGATTGTTCATCCATTTGTAGATGCAAAATGGTGACATTCCAATTCTATTGTGTCTTCATATATGTGTTCAGATACTTGTATAAAAAGAAACTGTTTCATCTACTTTTGGGTACTCCATGGTACAATTAATATTAGAAAGCAGAATAAATCATTTCGCTTTATTTACCAATTTTTAAAATAACGAATTCTCTAGCATTCTTCAATGATAACCAGTTTGAGACTTTTTCTGTATCATTAGGATGAATTCATATATTTAAACATATGTGCTGTGTTTCAGTTCATCACACTTATCAATTTTGGTGATACTTTTTTTCTGCCAATCAAATTACTTAGTCCAGTGACAAATAGCTTTGAAAAGTATTTTTATGCTTCAAATGGTTTTTGTCTTCAATTTCATACATGGCTGTCTTTCTAATTCAAGTAATTACACAGTATATAGCACTGCCCTCATTAGTAGCTACACAGAGCACGCACTCTGTCCTGGCCTCTTGTTTAGCTTGTTGAGGAGGTTCTCCTGTCATGGACTTAGTTGTGCCATCCTACAGTGCAGCAGAGACGTCCAGAAGACTCCTAGAACTTGGGCAGCAAAGCAGAGAGGTGCTGACTACAGCCCTGAACCTGACTACTTGGGTTCAAATCCTGGCCTACCTGTCAAGCTCGGTGAAGTTACTTTACCTCCTTCCGCTTCATTTTCCATCCCTGTATAACAGAGAGTAGTAGCAGTACCTCAAAGGAATGTTATGATGATGAATGAGCTAATAGATTCAAAACACCATTTGCCTGGTATTCAGTAAGCACGCATTAAATATACAAACTTACTACTGCTGTCAGCATTCAAGCTGATTCTGGGTTTCCTTTAGAATTCCCAGTCCTTCCCATGAGTGGAGATTTCAGATGCAGATGTCTGAAAGACCCCTCGAACTCCACTCTCTACTGAGGAGAAAATGCCTCAGTTAGTAAAAGGCAGTTGAACAATGACATGCACCAACCTTCGTAAGACATGAGAGGAATAAGTTATGCTCTCAGTGTACAATCATTATTTGTTTTATCATCTTAACTCATTTTTTCTGGGGCCTTTGATGGGCCAATTAGAAATATCTATTTTGATAAAGACTTTAACTTTAGAGAACACTTTCATTCATATTACATCACTTGGTCCACTCAACAGTCCTGGACAGAGGCAGAGTTTATTATCCCTATTGACAACCAAGGGAGCTGGCAGTGACTTGTCCAAGGTCACAGAGTCAATTACAAACACAGCAGGAACCAACAGCTATATTTTATGCTGTTTTACAGTAGCTTGAGGCCAGTGTGGCCTCCTCTTCTCATCCATTGATTTATTAGTTCAATAACTATCTATTTAAACATTTATTTATTTATCAGGCACTGTTCTAGAACTAGCATGTTGTTGATATAGCAGCAGATACAGCAGTAAAGAGGAAAAAAACACTTGCCTTTTTAGAGTTTACTTTCTAATGAGAGGAAACCCAAAACAAACAAATAAAAACATAGCATGCCAGATACTGATCAGTGCTATGGAAAAACAGAAAGCAAAGAAAAATAATGAGTGTAATAGAGTAATAGGGAGGGGTTACAGCTTAATTGACTGGTTAGGAAAGGCCTGACAGAGAAGGTAGCCTTTGAGTCAACTGAGGGAGATAAGGAAGGGGCCTTGTAAATATTTGGAGGAGACACTACCGGGCAAAGAGAAGTGGCGAGGGCAAAGGCCCTAACTGGGTGGCAGATCTGACATGTTCTTGGAACAGCCTAGAGGTAACTTTAGCTGCAGTAGAGGCAGCAAGAAAGAAACTAGTGTCAAGATCAAATTGTTTAGGGCTCTGTAAGTAATTGTAAGGCCATTAACTTTTATTCTGAGTTAGATGGGATGCCACTGAAGGATTATTACATAATCCTTAGTAGGAAGAAAGATCAATATAATACATGATAATCCAGCAATTCCAATCCTAGGTGTTATGCTCACCAGGAAAGCACAGCTATGTGCACCAACAAACACGTACAGGAATGTTCATAGCAACAATATTCAAAATAGCCCAAACTGGATATATAGCTTAAATGTCAAACAAGAGAACAGATAAATACACTTTCTCTATGGATGCTACATTTCAACGATGTTTATTTAAAAATAATAATAATAGCTGGTGACTCCAGCCATGAAATTAAAAGATGTTTATTCCTTAGAAGGAAAGTTATGACCAACCTAGATAGCATATTCAAAAGCAGAAACATTACTTTGCCAACAAAGGTCTGTCTAGTCAAGGCTATGGTTTTTCCTGTGGTCATGTATGGATGTGAGAGTGGGACTATGAAGAAAGCTGAGCACCGAAGAATTGATGCTTTTGAATTGTGGTGTTGGAGAAGACTCTTGAGAGTCCCTTGGACTGCAAGGAGATCCAACCAGTCCATTCTAAAGGAGATCAGCCCTGGGTGTTCTTTGGAAGGAATGATGCCAAAGCTGAAACTCCAGTACTTTGGCCACCTCATGCGAAGAGTTGACTCATTGGAAAAGACTCTGATGCTGGGAGGGAGTGGGGGCAGGAGGAAAAGGGGACGACAGAGGATGAGATGGCTGGATGGCATCACCGACTCAATGGATGTGAGTCTGAGTGAACTCCGGGAGTTGGTGATGGACAGGGAGGCCTGGTGTGCTGCAATTCATGGGGTCGAAAAGAGTTGGACATGACTGAGCAACTGAACTGAACTGAACTGAATAATAATAGCATGAACAAATGAAAGGTCTATGATACCTACCCTTGCTCAATAATGATCGATCACCTACTATTTCAAGGCACTGTTAGCCACTCTCAATTTAATTATTGTATAAACTTGTTATTTTTGTAAGCATATCCTTGGGGAAGATGTCTTAGTTCTGTTGATAAAGTGGTAGCAAGTTCATTGTCCTAAAAACAGAGATCTAATGCTAAGCCCATCCACCCACCTGTGGTCCAGTAATCAGGTGAAGATGACAGAAGGCCTTTAAGATAAACACCTCTTCTTAAGAGCTAAGATCTGAAAACCTACTCATGCTCTTAACAAATACTTTCAATGAAGCACACCTCAATGGAGTGTCTTTATCAGGAAATATAATCAAGAATAGATAATAAATAGCTATAATGAAATGTAATGTAATTACACACTTAATGTAAATTATACACTTAATGTAAGTTTTTAAAAATTCTAGTTAATTGAGAGTAGGCTAACTTACCAAAAGATTTCACCTTTCCTCAACTGACTTAAAGTCAAATCCTTTTGCCTATTAATAGACCAGCCATTTATCTGGCATTTAAGTTCCATCTTCTAGGAGACAGGCTGACAAAGTTTCTTTTATTTAAACTAAGGGATATATAGAGCAGGTCATTAAAACCATATCCTTTAAGTCAGACTATATTAAAGCCAAATTACCTTAAATATGGCATGTTTTAGTGTTATGTTCTACAGCTTTCTTTAATGTATTATATGTTAATACTTGTAGAGGCTCATAAAATGTGCATTACAAAGGCAGGAAAATTTTATCCCTAAACCAAAAATAAGGTCATGATAGAACCAAAACTCAGATAGGTAGGGAAAAAAACAGAAATGACTCTGGAAAATACTCAGGGAAATGAGAGACTCAGAGCTTAAAGCAAACCATAAACCACAGCTTTCTAATTCTGAGATGATAGTGGAGAACATCTGTTTACCTGTAAATACACTGCCACTTATGTGAGGGAGTACATTTAACGGAACAAAGCATTAAGATCACTGAAGGATGACATGTTTTGTTTGCAGTAATGTATGACTGTACAGCCTTTCCAACCAGCACTCATGTCCAACATAACCGAGGAGCCTGCTGCGCCCCTCGAATTACATCAAATTCTCACTGTTCAAAGTCTGTGTCTGGCGAAGAAAACAAAGCTGCCCTGGACGTCCATGTTGTGAGTTCCAGGACCACAGAGCAAATAGAAGATTCTCCTTGGAGATATTTTATGCTGAGGAGCCACAGAATCTAAAACCAGGAAAATTAATAGTCTAATGGCTTTGAGTTTTTATAGTTATTTCAATCATCATTTTAAAAAGACAGAGCCAGAGAGAACTTTCCCAAACACCTTGACTAATAAATTGTCAGTGTTTAAACAACAATTATGAAATGGAAATTAGCTGTTATGATCAAGCCATATGGCTAATATAATTGATGGGTTCATATTTTTAAGAGGACGGAGAGCACAACCCAAAGAATAACTAAATAGATTTTACAAAGTTAACTAGAGATGATAAATTCTATTTTGTTGGACAGGTTGGGGTTTTTATATGAAGACTAGAGAAAGAAAAATCTTTGTTACCTATTATTTTTAATAGAAACCATGAATTTAAAAATTTAATAATTTGATTAATTTCAAAACCCCTCACACAAAAGGAAAATTTGCACATATATATGCAAAATAGATAGGCTTCCCAGGTGGTGCTAGTGGTAAAGAACCCACCTGCCAATGTAAGAGACAGAAGAGACTCAGGTTCAGTCCCTGGGTTGAGAAGATCCACTGGAGGAGGGCATGGCAACCCACTCCACTATTATTGCCTGGAGAATCCCCAAGGACAGAGGAGCCCGTCGAGCTACAGTCCATGGGGTCACAAAGAGTTGGACACGACTGAATCGACTTAGCATGAACACACATGCAAAATAGATACACATTTATGTGGAGAAAAGAGACATAAAATGAGAAGCAATACAAATATTCACTTTGATAGTTGAAAGCATGAGAAAAAAAAATAGTTTTGGATTTTCTCCCTGTTTTAAAAGTACACTTCAGCATATCTGGAGTAATTCTGCAGTTTTATCACGTATGACTATGTTTTATCTTCAGCCTTCCTCTAAAACATGACAATTTCCTGCATTGATACTTGAGAAACTAAGAGGTGTTTGCAGAAAAATATCCCCAGGCTTGATGGGGACCTGTCTTGAGTTTTAAAGTGGCAAACTGGGTACAGTTGTCCCTTCTCATCTGAGTGTCCTGAACTCTCTCTCTGAAACTGGATTGAATTTTTACTTCTGTTGATCTCTCAACCTGAACAAAAATAAGCCCTAATCAATCAGTATTGGAAATGTATGTTGTGGGGTTTCTCCTCTTTGTTTAGGTTTTATTGCGGGGTGGGGGGGGATATTATTGCGGTTATTGCTTTCAGTAAATTGTTGGCTCTGTCTTCCTGGATTGCCAGTATGAAACGCTTCACATAGATTATTTCCTTTAATTTCCACAAAGATCCTCTAAAGAAGCATTATTATCATCATCCCCATTTTACAGGTCAGGAAACTAAGAATCAGAGTGTAGTGAATTTGCCATTGTAGAGTAACAGAGACCAGAAGACAGATTACTTCTAAGCCCACATTATTTTCACTGGGCCGTTTGCAAAGAGAAATCTATCCATTGCTTTTCTGTGCCCTTTGAAATGAGTTTCTGGACGGTGGGAGTGGCAAGTGTTGCCTTAACTTTTCAGACAGGCAGGGGAATAGAGTGGGAAGGAGGTGTTTCACAACAAACAGGGAGAAAAGCACACAACAGGAGAGAAAGGCACAAAAACAGAAGTGGAAAGGAATTTTTCTCAAATCGGTTCAGTCAAAGCAGTCCTGGCATTATTAAGCCCACGGGCCTACATTTGAGCACCCACTCCTCTGCAGCATTTCATATTCACAGATCCTGAGTCCACTGAGTCTCATCGTGCCTGTGTGTTAGAGTAGGAGACACAGGATCTTGAGTTTACCCTGACTGTGTGCTTAAAGGGAAATGACATTTATCGCCTTCTAAAAGCAAGCCGCATACTACTTTTTATGGGACATGAAATAACTCCAGAAGTCCTCAGGGCACCCCCCCCCCCACCCTTTGAGGTAGGACTATTATTTATTTCCATTACACAGAGAAGGACACCAAGAAAGGTCAAGTAAGTTGCCCAAGGTCTCAGAACAAATAAATGATCCAGGTGAAGGTGGAGGCTGCAAACGTGTCCAAGCGTTCCTCCGGGACCGGGACCGCTCTCAAGCCCACACTGTTTCACTGGCGCTCCCCTTAGGGCTGCCCTGGACAGGGATCTTGGCGCCTCCACTAATGGTGGAGCGGAAGGTTGAGGGAGGAAGATGGGGGTGGGGTGCGTACTCGAGGGGCAAGCGCTCTTTCAGGGACTTAAGCCTCAATAATCCAAGTTTTCGTTTACTAACGAACCTTAGAAAAGCAGCCAGACGGAAAATCTGGGCATCGCCAGAGTCTCAACTTCTGCTGACCCTTTGCCATGCTGTGGAAGGCGCATGTGGACGCACCTGCCTCCCATAACCGCTGAGGCCCTGCGGGCGGTAAGTTCCCATTAGCGAGCGCCGGGCATAAACACCGGTGGCACGTTGTAGAAAAACCAGTGTCCCGGCTCTTTGAAAACGCGAGGCCCCGCTCTCCTTAGAGCAACTTCTGAGGGGCCACACTCCCCAGGAAATCTCCGGACGTTTCTGGGCATCCCCGGAAAAGCTTTTCTAACCGCCACTCTCTGTCCCCGGGTAATAGGCCTGCGCGGCCAGAGGTTGGCGCGTTTACCAACAGGGAAAACGCTGCGGGCGCTCCCCGCCCAGCTTGTCGCCGGGACAGCCCGGCCCCAAGGGCTCCTTCCGGCCCTCCCTGGGCGGCTACCGAGACCTTGTCCCCACTCGGCGCCACAGGCCGAAGCCGGGCTCCTCCGACCTTCGCTGTGCAACTGATTATATTGCGAAAGGCGCAGAGTCCGGGACCAGGTCCAAAATTTATGGGTCCAGCGGCGCTCCCAACAAGCCCTCGGCTGTCTCTGAGTATGTGGCTGCGTACCTGACATCTCCTGGTTACTGCAGGATAGGAGCTACGAACTTGACATCCTCTGGTTACTACAGAATAGGAGCACGTCTGTGACCTTCTTTAGTTTCTGTTACTTCAAAGAAAAAGGGAGAGAGAACCAAAGGTGGCTGTGGGACCAGGAGTGACCATTGGGTCAAAAAACAACGTTTATTTTCCTTTCTTTTGTCTTAAAAAAAAAAAAATCCTCTGGCCATACAAGGCCGCTAGCGCCCAAGGACAGAATTGTGCGAGGTACGGCAAGCTGTCGATGTGCTCCAGGCCGCAAGCCTGGTAGCTGGTTGAACTGATGGACCTTCCTCACGTGAGGAGCACCAGGATCGGGTTCGCGGTCTTGTCCCCCTTCCGGGCCTGCGAGGCCCGGCTCCGCCCGCCGGGGAAGAAAAGAGAGAGCCAGGAAGGGTTCTGCGCACTCCGGGCGCCTGGCCTTGCCGCTGCCCCCGCGGGAATCTGAGCCCTTTATAGTATGACCCAGCTCCCGAATCCTGACCCGCGTGCACCAGTTGGAGAATGGACAAGCGGCAGGGCACCTCGCCACTTTAAAGGCGAAGTCTCTGAGGGTCTGGGCCTCTATCTTTTCCCCACGCTCCGGGTGTCTTTGTCCCCCAGCCACCAGAAACCACGTGGGCCCCCACAAGCTGGGGAACGCTCAGGTTCTACCTGAGCTGGGGAACGTCCAGAGTTCTACCGGTCACCCGCCAAAGAGGCGGCAGGGACTCCAGGAACACAAATGAGGTCTGCCACTTCTCATTTTTCAAAATGTGAAAGTTTCTAAGGCACAGAGTTCATATGGGTTCACTCGTCATGATAAGCAACAACGACCTACTAAGGAGACACTTGTAGGTAGAAGTTCCTTAAGACCAACCAGGAGCAAGTCTGATTGCAGGCTCACAAGAGTCTCCTTTTCCAAGAGGGAAAATTAAGGTTTCTACAGAAGAGTCTAGAAGCTTAAGCCTGCACTTCCTTGGCACAGCCAGCGGCTCCAGCCTCCTGGGTCAGCATCTCTTCCTCACCTTGAGCTCTCTCCATGTCCCTACGGTCCCCTTGGATTACTCATTGGCCTCCCCAAGGGCAGACTCAGGGTCCGCTTCTGCCCGGGTGAACAACGCTGTTCCCAGCCTGGTCGCCAACTCCATCTCACTGCCGCACCTCGGGCCACGGTGCTTTAAGAATATCATCCCTTCGCTTGATGGGACTACCGCCCATCCAGCTGTCGTTGCCGGTGCTAGCAGCCCAAAGCCCCCGGAACCCTCAAGGTCCTGCCCACCTGCCCTGTGCAGTCAGCAAGCAAGCGCGACCCCAGTCCTCCCGTAAAGATCAAAATCGCAATCGAGGCGAAGACCGGAAATATAGTAAGGGGGCTCACACACTTGAGCGAGCCCAGTCCGCATCTCCAGCTGGCCTTCTCTCCTGGCTGCAGGCGCCAGGGATGGGAAGAAAAATAACTACAGTGTCTGTCATTTGCTGAACACTGAAACACTAAAGTTTACGTGCCCAACAAACTTTAAAAGTCTATTTTCTCAAAAAAGGGTCCCAACAATCCAAATGAAAGAAACCTAATATATCCATTTTACAGATGAGAAAACTGAAATACACAGAGATTAATAGACCTGAACTCCAGCAAGGAAGAGCCTGATATCCTGCTCATTTAATTTTAAATAAGATCTGGAGATTGTTGGTACCAGGAGGCAGAATGTGAGCTGCAGGGCCCAATTGGGCTCCCTGAGCCTTTGATTTTCCCATATCACCCACCAACAAACTGTAGGGAACCACCAACTAACATTTTCAGGGACTCCGCTGCAGAGGGGGTGGGGCAAGGGAGGCAAAACCCTGCTGAAGACCTCAGCCTAGAGACAGACTCATCTCTGGATTCTGGTCTTGGCTTTCTAGGTTTGAGTTGTATAACCTTGGGGCAGGTTGCTTAACCACTTCCAGCTTCTGTTTTCTCAGCTGTAAAATAGGAATAATTGGTCATAATGCAGGCGGGAAACTCTTAAGATCCTTGTGAGGATTAAATGAAATAAAAGACTTACTTTTTCGTCTTGTTTTCCCTTCGGTTTCCCCATGCTTAGCATGGTGTCCAAGCAGGACATAGTTATGTTCAAGATAAGGTCATTCCCCCTTTTTGTCTTTCTGGAAGCAGCACAGGCTGTACCTAGGACCTCCCACCCTATCCTACTGGCTACCTGACTGGGCCCAGGCACCAGTAGAAATAGGGGATCCTCCTTCCTTGACCTCAGGCCTGGATCTGGCAAGGTTCTGGGGCAGAGCATTCCATAGACTGGGCTCAGCCTTGGAAGCTCAAAGAGCAGTGAGCAAGAAAGGGTGAGGGTAGCCAAAGGAGGGAGTAATGCCGGGTCCACACACTCCCCACTCTTCCCTGTTAACCAGACTTTAAGGATAGGCCCTATGTAGTGTTTGCATTACACATACTAACTCATACTAACTCAATCTTCCCAACAATCCATTACAGTAGGACTATCCTTCTTCTAGGGATAAGGGAATTAAGGCACAAAAAAGACCAGTAACTTGCCTGTGTTCACACCACCAATGAAGGACAGAGTGGGGATTCAAATCACTAGGTTTTACAGTCTCCCAATTTGGGGAAATGTCAGCAGTGGGAGAAGAAGACTCTTGCCAGATGAGGAGGCCAGTTAGAACCTGACTCTACAAGATTTCCTGATAGTGCCCTTAGATCCAGAGGCTTGCCAGTGACAAGGCCCAGAATAGCTGTCCACCCCCAAACCTTATCCTCCCTTTCCCCTGCCCTGCCCCTGCCCCCAGGAGCCACTCCCCACAAGACCTGAGGCCTGCTACCTTAGAGACCTATCTTCAAATTGCAGCTCTGTCCAGTCTTATCCCCAGGCCTGGACCTACCTTGAGCTTAATGGTTCCTGAGTCTGATGCTACTCCACCTGACCTCTGAGCTGCTTCATCATCAATCTGTCACCATCCTAGGGGCCTCCTGGGTCCAGGTCTGTCAACTCCATGTTCCTAAGTCTCTTGTCTCTGCTTGGAGATCTGGTCAAATTTCTAGGAAATCTCTGCCCTCTCATCCAATTTTCTCTCATCTGGATGCTTCCTGGGACATCAAGACCTGTTCAATTTCCAGGCCATATCTTTTGTTTTCTTTGGGGGGGTGGTGAGTAGGGGGTTGATTCTTAGAGGTTTGAAGGCTGCAAAGAATTGGGGGCTATGGATGGTGGATCTGGAGATAACTGGGCCCAAGGGAAAACCTAGTGCCCCTCAACCCCCAGTCCCTCTGAAACTCCCTTCATAGTACCCCAGTTGGAGACTATACCCAACTGGACCCTGACTGTAAGTCACTGCCTCTGACTTAAGGGAGCAGAGGGAGCCCCACCATCCATTGCCCTCTGATTAGGGGTGACAGTTAAGCCCAATGTTTCCTGACCCAGGCTTTCCTCAGCATGCCCTATCTCTCCCATTAGCTGCCCTGGGCACTTCAGGAGCCTTTAGCCTCTTCTCTGTTCCCATCATTTATTCATTTGTTCAGTCAACAAACATTTTCTGAGCTTCTGTTCTGTGCAGATCCTTAGCTAAAACCCAACACTTGGCCTGCTTGGACATCCAAGGCTAAAGGAGGAGAACACAGGAGTGGGGCAGGGGGAGGGGGGTGGGGTGAGGGGTAGGGGGCTGAGGGGAGGAAAGAAATCAAAGAAAGCAAGGTGGCCAGGGAGGTGACCCCAGGGTGAATAGGAGTTGAGGGGCCTGAGAAGCCGATTAGGGTGTTCCTGGATGACACTCTGAACCTAACTTCCACATGGCCTCTCTGGACAGCCTGGTGGTCAGAAAGGAGGTGGGAGGGGCTGTAAGCCCACTAAGCACTTTCTGGAACTGGTCACATTCCCCTTGGGGCCACCTGCAGTTGGGCTGGTAGAGCTTTGTCCGCCATGCTTTCAGAGGTAGCCTGTCTTGGAGGAGGAGGCCATAGACAGACTTTGCCTGCCTATCACCGTTCCCTGACCCAGGCATCTGACTGGTGATCAACTTTTACAAGGCACCAACCCCTGCCCCCAGGTGACGGACGGTCAGCAGTCCAGGTGGGAGTGACAAGCCTTGGCAAAATGAATGGGGGAAAGGCGTAATGCAGGGGAAGACCAAGCGCAAGCAGTCGCTACGGAGACTGCAGCCTTGAAGCTTTTTCTCCCTCATTTCCCGTCTCATTTGCGTCTCCTGGCTTGGTTCCTCAACCCAGCCCATTTGGAAACCGCAGAGAACACCGCTTCCCTAGGTTAGCGCCGTTGGCCGCGTGACTCCTCGTCCAGAGGCTCCGTCCCCCGACTCAGGGAGGGTGGGAAGGATCCCAACCTAGCGGGGGCCCCCATGGCGACCCAGCGGGGAGACCCCACCCCCACTCCCACTCCCATCGCATGCAGCAACTTTGGAGACCCCGTCCCTGCGGAGCTGTCTTCCCCAGCTCCCGGCTTTACTCCCCCTCTCCCGGCTGCCCTCGCAGAAACGCCAGACCACCCTTAGGTGCCTTCGCGCCTGGTCCTCCTGCTCCGTGTGCGAAATGGAGTGGAGAATGTCTGGGTGGGCATCTCGCTGCGGAGCCCCCGGGCCGAGCCCCCTGCCAGGGTTGAACCTGAGAAAGCAGAAGTTCGCAGATTTCAAGTGGTGATCCCGGCAAGCCTCCACCAAGGGGACCCGCCCGCAGTGGGGAAAGGCCTGCCCGGGACTGACTCCCAAATGGGGTCGAGAGTTGGGGTGGGGGGAGGATAGGCCACCCCACCCGAAACCACCTCTGCTGGCCTGGCTACGACACCGGAGCCACAGCTTTCTGCTGGCTCCAGAGGTCTAGGGTCCTTCCTTCTTGCCGGGTCAACGCCAACGCAGATCTGTTCCATGGGACCCCCCCGCCCCCCGCCCGCCATACCGAGGGCAGCTGCTGCTTTGAGTACCCGCACACACCCTCAGGCCGCGCCACCTGGGGCAGCTTAGCCTAGTGGCGGAGATCAGAAACGAACTGAGCAGCGCCGGGCTGAACTCTGGTCTACCACTTATCAGTGTTCATCATGCAACTCAGTTTGTCTC